>NW_024572450.1:0-5717 GCF_018153835.1 Drosophila eugracilis
TATAACTAAGCCAATAGTTACTCGAATCTGGAATGGCATATCTCGTTCGATTCCTTGTTAAATTTCTAACAAAACTGCATTCACAGCTAAAATTGCGAATTTTGATCCATTTCTCGCAAAAATGGATGATATTACCCGTTATCAAATATGCCAACTTAAATTTTCCCATTTTTTCTAATTTAAGTTGCAGTATTATTGCTATAACTAAGCCAATAGTTACTCGAATCTGGAATGGCATATCTCGTTCGATTCCTTGTTAAATTTCTAACAAAACTGCATTCACAGCTAAAATTGCGAATTTTGATCCATTTCTCGCAAAAATGGATGATATTACCCGTTATCAAATATGCCAACTTAAATTTTCCCATTTTTTCTAATTTAAGTTGCAGTATTATTGCTATAACTAAGCCAATAGTTACTCGAATCTGGAATGGCATATCTCGTTCGATTCCTTGTTAAATTTCTAACAAAACTGCATTCACAGCTAAAATTGCGAATTTTGATCCATTTCTCGCAAAAATGGACAATATTACCCGTTATCAAATATGCCAACTTAAATTTTCCCATTTTTTCTAATTTAAGTTGCAGTATTATTGCTATAACTAAGCCAATAGTTACTCGAATCTGGAATGGCATATCTCGTTCGATTCCTTGTTAAATTTCTAACAAAACTGCATTCACAGCTAAAATTGCGAATTTTTGATCCATTTCTCGCAAAAATGGACAATATTACCCGTTATCAAATATGCCAACTTAAATTTTCCCATTTTTTCTAATTTAAGTTGCAGTATTATTGCTATAACTAAGCCAATAGTTATTCGAATCTGGAATGGCATATCTCGTTCGATTCCTTGTTAAATTTCTAACAAAACTGCATTCACAGCTAAAATTGCGAATTTTGATCCATTTCTCGCAAAAATGGACAATATTACCGTTATCAAATATGCCAACTTAAATTTTCCCATTTTTTCTAATTTAAGTTGCAGTATTATTGCTATAACTAAGCCAATAGTTACTCGAATCTGGAATGGCATATCTCGTTCGATTCCTTGTTAAATTTCTAACAAAACTGCATTCACAGCTAAAATTGCGAATTTTGATCCATTTCTCGAAAAAATGGATGATATTACCCGTTATCAAATATGCCAACTTAAATTTTCCCATTTTTTCTAATTTAAGTTGCAGTATTATTGCTATAACTAAGCCAATAGTTACTCGAATCTGGAATGGCATATCTCGTTCGATTCCTTGTTAAATTTCTAACAAAACTGCATTCACAGCTAAAATTGCGAATTTTGATCCATTTCTCGCAAAAATGGATGATATTACCCGTTATCAAATATGCCAACCTAAATTTTCCCATTTTTTCTAATTTAAGTTGCAGTATTATTGCTATAACTAAGCCAATAGTTACTCGAATCTGGAATGGCATATCTCGTTCGATTCCTTGTTAAATTTCTAACAAAACTGCATTCACAGCTAAAATTGCGAATTTTGATCCATTTCTCGCAAAAATGGATGATATTACCCGTTATCAAATATGCCAACCTAAATTTTCCCATTTTTTCTAATTTAAGTTGCAGTATTATTGCTATAACTAAGCCAATAGTTACTCGAATCTGGAATGGCATATCTCGTTCGATTCCTTGTTAAATTTCTAACAAAACTGCATTCACAGCTAAAATTGCGAATTTTGATCCATTTCTCGCAAAAATGGATGATATTACCCGTTATCAAATATGCCAACTTAAATTTTCCCATTTTTTCTAATTTAAGTTGTAGTATTATTGCTATAACTAAGCCAATAGTTACTCGAATCTGGAGTGGCATATCTCGTTCGATTCCTTGTTAAATTTCTAACAAAACTGCATTCACAGCTAAAATTGCGAATTTTGATCCATTTCTCGCAAAAATGGACGATATTACCCGTTATCAAATATGCCAACTTAAATTTTTATTGCTATTATTGCTATAACTAAGCTAATAGTTACTCGAATCTGGAGTGGCATATCTCGTTCGATTCCTTGTTAAATTTCTAACAAAACTGCATTCACAGCTAAAATTGCGAATTTTGATCCATTTCTCGCAAAAATGGACAATATTGCCGTTATCAAATATGCCAACTTAAATTTTCCTATTTTTCCTAATTTAAGTTGCAGTATTATTGCTATAACTAAGCCAATAGTTATTCGAATCTTGAATTGCATATCTCGTTCGATACCTTGTTAAATTTCTAACAAAACTGCATTCACAGCTAAAATTGCGAATTTTGATCCATTTCTCGCGAAAATGGACAATATTACCCGTTATCAAATATGCCAACTTAAATTTTCCCATTTTTATACCCGTTACTCGTAGAGTAAAAGGGTATACTAGATTCGTTGAAAAGTATGTAACAGATAGAAGGAAGCTTTTGCGACCTTATAAAGTATATATATTCTTGATCAGGATCAATAGCGAAGTCGATTGAGCCATGTCCGTCTGTCCGTCCGTCCGTCCGTCCGTCCGTCCGTCCGTCCGTCCGTCCGTCCGTCCGTATGAACGCTGAGACCTCAGGAACTATAGCAGATACAAAGTTGAGATTATGCATGAAGATTCTTGAGGTCCCGGGACAGCGCAAGTTTATTACAGCATCCTGCCACGCCCACTCTAACGCCCACAAATCGCAAAAAACTAAAATTGCTGAAATCTCAGGAACTATTGCAGATAGAAAGTTGAAATTCAGAAAGTATAATCTTTAGATGGCAGCGCATCTTATAGTGGTACTACTATCCGGCCACACCCACCCATACGCCCACAAGGCCGAAAAGACGGATTTCGGATTTTCTAGAAAAGCTGATATCTCGGTAACTATAAAAGATAGAAAGTTCGGATTAAGCATGTATGTTTCTATGATGATCTCAATGCGAATTGTTTTTTTCCGATCACGCCACGCCCACTTAAACGCCCACAAAACCCGAAAAACCAAAAATGCAAAAATCTCAAAAACTATAAAAGCTACACAATTTTGCTTAGGAACACGTATTTAGGAGATGCCTCTGCAACTTGCCACGAAGTTGCATCCGGCCACGCCCACTCTAACGCCCACAAACCGCGGAAAACTGTGGAGTCTATAATATTATTATGAATGCCTTCGTTTGACCTTGTGTAACTTACTTCTGTTAATATCTATCGATTTATCAAAGATTTTTTAAATCGGAACAATATTTCGCTATTTATAAAGAAATTAAGTTATAAGGCCTCACATGGGTAGTGACGTCACTATAAGCATACTCAACATACTTCCTCTGACAATAGGTGGAGCATTGTGAATTTCCACTAGCAAAATAATATTTTAAAATTTTGTAAAACAGTAACGGGTATCTTATAGTCGCGTTTCCTCTTGTTTCTAATTTAAGTTGCAGTATTATTGCTATAACTAAGCCAATAGTTTCTCGAATCTGGAATGGCATATCTCGTTCGATTCCTTGTTAAATTTCTAACAAAACTGCATTCACAGCTAAAATTTCGAATTTTGATCCATTTCTCGCAAAAATGCATGATATTACCCGTTATCAAATATGCCAACCTAAATTTTCCCATTTTTTCTAATTTAAGTTGCAGTATTATTGCTATAACTAAGCCAATAGTTACTCGAATCTGGAGTGGCATATCTCGTTCGATTCCTTGTTAAATTTCTGACAAAACTGCATTCACAGCTAAAATTGCGAATTTTGATCCATTTTTCGCAAAAATGGACAATATTGCCGTTATCAAATATGCCAACTTAAATTTTCCCATTTTTCCTAATTTAAGTTGCAGTATCATTGCTATAACTAAGCCAATAGTTATTCGAATCTTGAATGGCATATCTCGTTCGATACCTTGTTAAATTTCTAACAAAACTGCATTCACAGCTAAAATTGCGAATTTTGATCCATTTCTCGCAAAAATGGACAATATTACCCGTTATCAAATATGCCAACTTACATTTTCCCATTTTTTCTAATTTAAGTTGCAGTATTATTGCTATAACTAAGCCAATAGTTACTCGAATCTGGAATGGCATATCTCGTTCGATTCCTTGTTAAATTTCTAACAAAACTGCATTCACAGCTAAAATTGCGAATTTTGATCCATTTCTCGCAAAAATGGATGATATTACCCGTTATCAAATATGCCAACTTAAATTTTCCCATTTTTTCTAATTTAAGTTGCAGTATTATTGCTATAACTAAGCCAATAGTTACTCGAATCTGGAATGGCATATCTCGTTCGATTCCTTGTTAAATTTCTAACAAAACTGCATTCACAGCTAAAATTGCGAATTTTGATCCATTTCTCGCAAAAATGGACGATATTACCCGTTATCAAATATGCCAACTTAAATTTTCCCATTTTTTCTAATTTAAGTTGCAGTATTATTGCTATAACTAAGCCAATAGTTACTCGAATCTGGAATGGCATATCTCGTTCGATTCCTTGTTAAATTTCTAACAAAACTGCATTCACAGCTAAAATTGCGAATTTTGATCCATTTCTCGCAAAAATGGACAATATTACCCGTTATCAAATATGCCAACTTAAATTTTCCCATTTTTCTAATTTAAGTTGCAGTATTAGTTGCATATTATTATAACTAAGCCAATAGTTATTCGAATCTTGGAATGGCATATCTCGTTCGATACCTTGTTAAATTTCTAACAAAACTGCATTCACAGCTAAAATTGCGAATTTTGATCCATTTCTCGCAAAATGGAAATATTACCCGTTATCAAATATGCCAACTTAAATTTTCCCATTTTTGGGAAATAAAAAAAAAAAAAAGAAAAAAAAAAAAAAAAAAAAAAAAAAAAAAAAAAAAAAAAAAAAAAAAAAAAAAAAAAAAAAAAAAAAAAAAAAAAAAAAAAAAAAAAAAAAAAAAAAAAAAAAAAAAAAAAAAAAAAAAAAAAAAAAAAAAAAAAAAAAAAAAAAAAAAAAAAAAAAAAAAAAAAAAAAAAAAAAAAAAAAAAAAAAAAAAAAAAAAAAAAAAAAAAAAAAAAAAAAAAAAAAAAAAAAAAAAAAAAAAAAAAAAAAAACAGCTTAAACGCCCACAAAACCCGAAAAACCAAAAATGCAAAAATCTCAAAAACTATAAAAGCTACACAATTTTGCTTCGGAACACGTATTTAGGAGATGCCTCTGCAACTTGCCACGAAGTTGCATCCGGCCACGCCCACTCTAACGCCCACAAACCGCGGAAAACTGTGGAGTCTATAATATTATTATGAATGCCTTCGTTTGACCTTGTGTAACTTACTTCTGTTAATATCTATCGATTTATCAAAGATTTTTTAAATCGGAACAATATTTCGCTATTTATAAAGAAATTAAGTTATAAGGCCTCACATGGGTAGTGACGTCACTATAAGCATACTCAACATACTTCCTCTGACAATAGGTGGAGCATTGTGAATTTCCACTAGCAAAATAATATTTTAAAATTTTGTAAAACAGTAACGGGTATCTTATAGTCGCGTTTCCTCTTGTTTCTAATTTAAGTTGCAGTATTATTGCTATAACTAAGCCAATAGTTTCTCGAATCTGGAATGGCATATCTCGTTCGATTCCTTGTTAAATTTCTAACAAAACTGCATTCACAGCTAAAATTTCGAATTTTGATCCATTTCTCGCAAAAATGCATGATATTACCCGTTATCAAATATGCCAACCTAAATTTTCCCATTTTTTCTAATTTA
>NW_024572451.1:0-1382 GCF_018153835.1 Drosophila eugracilis
TTTAGCTGTGAATTCAGTTTTGTTAGAAATTTAACAAGGAATCGAACGAGGTAGGCCATTCCAGATTCGAGTAACTATTGGCTTAGTTATAGCAATAATACTGCAACTTAAATTAGGAAAAATGGGAAAATTTAAGTTGGCATATTTGAGAACGGTAATATCGTCCATTTCCGCGAGAATTGGATCAAAATTCGGAATTTTAGCTGTGAATGCAGTTTTGTTAGAAATTTAACAAGGAATCGAAAGAAAAAAAACGGTAATATCGTCCATTTTCGCGAGAATTGGATCAAAATTCGCAATTTTAGCTGTGAATGCAGTTATGTTAGAAATTTAATAAGGAATCGAACGAGGTAGGCCATTCCAGATTCGAGTAACTATTGGCTTAGTTATAGCAATAATACTGCAACTTAAATTAGGAAAAATGGGAAAATTTAAGTTGGCATATTTGAGAACGGTAATATCGTCCATTTTCACGAGAATTGGATCAAAATTCGGAATTTTAGCTGTGAATTCAGTTTTGTTAGAAATTTAACAAGGAATCGAACGAGGTAGGCCATTCCAGATTCGAGTAACTATTGGCTTAGTTATAGCAATAATACTGCAACTTAAATTAGGAAAAATGGGAAAATTTAAGTCGGCATATTTGAGAACGGTAATATCGTCCATTTTCGCGAGAATTGAATCAAAATTCGGAATTTTAGCTGTGAATGCAGTTTTGTTAGAAATTTAACAAGGAATCGAACGAAAAAAACGGTAATATCGTCCATTTTCGCGAGAATTGGATCAAAATTCGCAATTTTAGCTGTGAATGCAGTTATGTTAGAAATTTAATAAGGAATCGAACGAGGTAGGCCATTCCAGATTCGAGTAACTATTGGCGTAGTTATAGCCGTAATACTGCCAGTTAAATTAGGAAAAATGGTTAAACCAAATATCACATATTTAATAACGGGAAAATCGTCCATTTTCACGAGAATTGGATCAAAATTCGGAATTTTAGCTGTGAATTCAGTTTTGTTAGAAATTTAACAAGGAATCGAACGAGGTAGGCCATTCCAGATTCGAGTAACTATTGGCTTAGTTATAGCAATAATACTGCAACTTAAATTAGGAAAAATGGGAAAATTTAAGTCGGCATATTTGAGAACGGTAATATCGTCCATTTTCGCGAGAATTGGATCAAAATTCGGAATTTTAGCTGTGAATGCAGTTTTGTTAGAAATTTAACAAGGAAGAATATGCCATTCAGATTCGAGTAACTATTGGCTTAGTTATAGCAATAATACTGCAACTTAAATTAGGAAAAATGGGAAAATTTTGGCATATTTGATAACGGTAATATTGTCCATTTTCGCGAGAAATGGATCAAAATTCGCCATTTT
>NW_024572452.1:0-758 GCF_018153835.1 Drosophila eugracilis
AATGAGTTTGTTAGAAATTTAACAAGGAATCGAACGAGATATAGCCATTCCAGATCCGAGTAACTTTGGTTTTCCATTGGTTTAGTTATAAAGCAATGTTACTGTAACTTCAATTAGGAAAATGGGGAAAATTTAAGTTGGATTTTTGTTAACGGCAATATTCAGACCATTATAGCGCGAGAATTTCACCGGATCAAAATTCGCAATTTTAGCTGTGAATGCAGTTTTGTTAGAAATTTAACAAGGAATCGAACGAGATATGCCATTCCAGATTCGAGTAACTATTGGCTTAGTTATAGCAATAATACTGCAACTTAAATTAGAAAAAATGGGAAAATTTAAGTTGGCATATTTGATAACGGTAATATTGTCCATTTTCGAGAAATGGATCAAAATTCGCAATTTTAGCTGTGAATGCAGTTTTTTTAGAAATTTAACAAGGAATCGAACGAGATATGCCATTCCAGATTCGAGTAACTATTGGCTTAGTTATAGCAATAATACTGCAACTTAAATTAGTAAAAATGGGAAAATTTAAGTTGGCATATTTGATAACGGTTATATTGTCCATTTTCGCGAGAAATGGATCAAAATTCGCAATTTTAGCTGTGAATGCAGTTTTGTTAGAAATTTAACAATCGAACGAACGATATGCTATTCCAGATTCGAGTAACTATTGGCTTAGTTATAGCAATAATACTGCAACTTGAATTTAGAAAAAATGGGGAAAATTTGGGTTGGCATATTTGATAACGGTT
>NW_024572453.1:0-5776 GCF_018153835.1 Drosophila eugracilis
GTTGCGGTTGAGCCTGCCTGCCGCCTGCCGCCTGTCCGCCTGTGCCGCCTGCCGCCTGCCGCCCGCCGCCCGCCGCCTGCCGCCTGCCGCCTGCCGCCTGCCGCCTGTGTCAGCCTGCGCCTGCCGCCCGCCCGGCGCCTGCCGCCTGCGTCGCCCGCCGCCTGCCGCCCGCCGCCTACCGCCTGCCGCCCGCCGCCTGCCGCTCTGCCGCCTGCCGCCTGCCGCCTGCCGCCTGCCGCCTGCCGCCTGCTGCCCGCCGCTCCGCCGCCTGCCGCCTGTCAGCCTGTTGCCTGCCGCCTGCCGCCTGTCGCCTGCCGCCTGCCGCCTGCCGCCTGCCGCCTGCCGCCTGCCGGCCGCCCGCCGCCTGCCGCCTGCCGCCTGCCGCCTCGCCGCCCTGCCGCCTGCCGCCTGCCGCCTGCCGCCTGCCGCCTGCCGCCCGCCGCCTGCCGCCTGCCGCCCGCCGCCTGCCGCCGCCTGCCGCCTTCGCCTGTTTGCCTGCCAGGCCTGCCGCCTGCCGCCTGCCGCCCGCCGCCTGCCTGTCGCCAGCGCCGCCTGTCCGCTCCGCCGCCTGCCGCCTGCCGCCTGTCAGCCTGCCGCCTGCCGCCTGCCGCCTGCCTGTCGCCCGCCGCCCGCCGCCTGCCGCCTGCCGCCTGCCGCCTGCCGCCTGCCGCGTCGCCTGCCGCCTGCCGCCTGTCGCCCGTCGCCGCCGCCTGCCGCCCTGCCGCCTGCCGCCTGCCGCCTGCCGCCTGCCGCCCGCGGCCGCCTGCCGCCTGCCTGGGTCCTGCCGCCTGCTGCCCCCGTTCGCCGCCTGGGTCGCCTGCCGCCCGGCCGTCGCCCGTCGCCCGTCGCCCGCGTCTGTCCGCCTGCCGCCTGCCGCCTGCCGCCTGCCGCCTGCCGCCCGCCCGTGGGGCCGCCTGTCGCCTGTCGCCTGCCGCCCGTCAGCCCGTCTGCCGTCGCTCCGCCGCCCGCCGCCTGCCGCCTGTCTGCTCCGCCGCCTGCCGCCCGTCCGCCGCCGGCCGCCGCCTGCCGCCTGCCGCCTGCCGCCTGCCGCCTGCCGCCCGCCGCCTGCCGCCTGCCGCCGTCGCCTGCCGCCCTGCCGCCTGCCGCCTGTCAGCCCGTCGCCTCGGTCGCCTGTCGCCCGCCGTCTGGCCTGCCGCCTGCCGCCTGCCGCCTGCCGCCTGTCCGCCTGCCGCCTGCTGCCTGCCGCCTGCCGCCTGCCGCCTGCCGCCTGCCGTTTCCCGCCGTTTCCTGCCGCCCGGGCCGCCTGCCGGGGCCGCCGCCTGCCGCCTGCCGCCTGCCGCCCGCCGCTCCTGCCGCCTGCCGGCCCGCCGCCTGCCGCCCGTGCCGCCTGCTGCCTGCCTGCCGCCTGCCGCCTGCCGCCTGCCGCCTGTTGCCCGCCGCCTGCCGCCTGCCGCCTGTGCCGCCTGCCGCTTGCCGCCTGCCGCCTGCCGCCTGCCGCCTGCCGCCTGCCGCCTGCCGCCTGCCGCCTGCCGCCTGCCGCCTGCCGCCCGCCGCCTGCTCGCCTGCCGCCTGTCCGCCTGCCGCCCGTCCGCCTGCCGCCTGTCCGCCTGCCGCCTGCCGCCTGTCAGCCTGCCGCCGCCTGCCGCCTGTCGGCCTGCCGCCTGCCGCCTGTCCGCCTGTGGCCGCCTGCCGCCTCCGCCACGCCCGCCGCCTGCCGCCTGCCGCCTGCCGCCTGTCAGCCTGCCGCTCCGCCGCCTGCCGCCTGCCGCCCGCCGCCTGCCGCCTGCCGCCCGCCGCCTGCCGCCTGCCGCGCCTGCCGCCCGCCGCCTGCCGCCCGCCGCCTGCCGCCTGCCGCCTGCCGCCTGCCGTCAGCCTGCCGCCTGCCGCCTGCCGCCTGCCGCCTGCCGCCCGGGTCAGCCCGCCGCCCGTCAGCCTGCTCGCCCGGCCGCCTGTCCGCCTGTCAGCCTGCTCGCCTGCCGCCTGCCGCCTGCCGCCTGCCGCCTGTGCCCAGCCAGGCCTGCCGCCCCTGCCGCCTGCCGGGCCTGTCTGCCTGTCGCCTGCCGCCTGTTGCCTGCCGGCCGTGTCTGCTGCCTTGTCAGCCTGTTGCCTGCCAGCCTGCTTCGCCTGTGCCGCCTGCCGCCTGCCGCCTGCCGCCTGTCAGCCGCGTCAGCCTGCGCCGCCTGCCGCCTGCCGCCTCCGTCAGCCTGCCGCCGCCGCCTGCCGCCTCCCGCTGCCTGCCGCCTGCCGCCCTCGTCTGTCGCCCGCCGCCTGCTGCCTGCCTGCCTGGGCCGCCCCGCCGCCTGCCGCTCGTCCGCCTGGGCCGCCTGCCGCCTGCCGCCTGGGCCCGCCGCCGCCTGCGCCGCCTGCTGTCGCCTGGCCTGCCTGTGCCGCCTGCCGCCTGCGCCTGCCTGCCTGCCGCCTGCCGCCTGCCTGCCTGCCGCCTGCCGCCCTTCGCCGCCTTCGTCAGCCCGGTGTCCGCCTGCCGCCTGCCGCCCGCCGCCCGTCCGCCGCCTGCCGCCTGCCGCCTGCCGCCTGCCGCCTGCCGCCTGCTGCCTGCCGCGCCTGCTCGTTTCGCCGCCTGCCGCCTGCCGCCTGGCCGCCCTGTCAGCCCGGCCGCCCGCCGCCTGCCGCCTGCCGCCTGCCGCCTGTGTCAGCCTGCCGCCTGCCCTCGCCTCGCCTGCCGCCCTGGCCGCCCGGCCGTCTGTCGCCTGCCGCCTGCCGCCTGCCGCCTGTCCGCCCGCCGCCTGCCGCCCGCCGCCTGCCGCCTGCCGCTCTGGCCGCCTGTCGGCCTGCCGCCGTCGCCTGCTGCCTGCTGCCCGCCAGCCTGCCGCCCGTGCTGCCGCCTGCTCGCCTGCTGCCTGCCGCCCGCCGCCTGCCGCCTCCGCCGCTCTGCCGCCTGCCGCTTGCCGCTCTGCCGCTGCCTGCCGCCTGTCGCCTGTCAGCCTGTCGCCTGCCGCCCGTCGCCCGCGCCTGCCGCCCGCCGCCCGCCTGCCGCCTGCCGCCCGCCGCCTGCCGCCTGCCGCCTGCCGCCTGCCGCCTGCCGCCTGCCGCCTGCTCGCCTGAGTTGCCTGCCGCTGTGTCCGCCTGCCGCCTGTCCGTCCGCTGGCCGGCCGCCTCAGCCGCCGGTTGCCCGTCCGCCCGCCGCCTGCTAGCCCCCCGTGGCAGCCTTGCCAGCGTAAGGGCCTCGCTCCGCCTGCCGCCCGTCCGCCTGCCGCCCTGCCGCCCGCCGCCCGTCACTGCCCTCGCCGCCTGTCAGCCCGCCGCCGCTGCTTGCCCGTCCGCTGGCCCGTCGGCCGCCTGCCGCCTGCCGTCAGCCCCGTCGCCTGCCGACCTGCCGCCCGTCCGTCTGCCGCCTGCCGCCTGTCGTCTGCCGCCCGTCGGCCTGCCGCCTGTGGCCGGCGCCTTCCGCCTGCCAGCCGGCCGCCTGCCGCCTGCCGCCTGCCGCCTTCGGCCGCCTGCCGCCTGGTCAGCCCGCCGCCCGCCGCCTGCCGCCTGCCGCCTGTTGCCCGTCCGCCCGTCGCCTGCCGCCTGCCGCCTGCGTCAGCTGCCGCCTGGGTCGCCTAGCCGCCTGGGAGCCGCCTGCCGCCTGTCGCCTCTGCCGCCCGCCGCCCGCCGCCCGCCGCTTCCGCCGCCCTGCCGCCCGCCGCCCGTCGCCGTGCCGCCTGCCGCCTGCCGCCGCCTGCCGCCTGTCTGCCTGTTGCCCGTCGCCTGCCGCCTGCCGCCTGCCGCCTGCCGCCTGCCGCCTGCCCTCCGCCGCCTGCGCCTGCCGCCTGCCGCCCGTGCCAGCCGCCTGCCGCCTGCCGCCCGTCAGCTTCCGTCTGTCAGCCCGCCGCCTGCCGCCTGCCGCCTGCCGCCTGCAGCCTGCCGCCCGCCGCCCGCCGCCTGCCGCCGCCTCTGCCGCCTGTTGCCCGCCGCCCATGCCTGCCGCCTGCCTGCCGCCTGTTGCCCGTCAGCCCGCCGCCTGTCGCCCGCCTGGCTGCCTGCCGCCTGTCGCCTGCCGCCTGTCGCCCGCCGCCTGCCGCCCGCCGCCTCCGCCGCCCGCCGCCTCAGCCTGCCGCCTGTCGCCTGCGGTCTGCCGCTTGCCGGCTGCCGCCGCCTCTGCCGCCTGCCTGCTGCCTGCGTCTGCCGCCTGCCGCCCGCCCGCCGCCTCGCCGCCTGCCGCCTGGGTTCCGCCCGCCGCCTGCCGCCTGCCGCCTGCCGGCGGCAGCCTGCTGCCCGGCCGCCTGCCGCCTGCCGCCTGCTGCCTGCCGCCCGCCGCCCGCCGCCTGCTGCCGCCTGCCGCCGTCCGCCAGCCGCCGCCTGCCGCCCGTCAGCCGCCTGCCGCCTGCCGCCTGCCGCCTGCCGCCTGCCGCCTGTCGCCGCCCGCCGCCCGCCGCCTGTCGCCTGCCGCCCGCCGCCTGCCGCCCCGCCGCCTGCCGCCTGCCGCCCGCCGCCTGCCGCCTGCCGCCTGCCGCCTGCCGCCTGCCGCCTGCCCGCCTGCCGCCTGCCGCCTGGGCGCCGCCTGCCGCCTGCCGCCTGCCGCCTGCCGCCTCGCCTGCCGCCTGCCGCCCGCCGCCTGCCGCCCGCCGCCTGCCGCCTGCCGCCTGCCGCCTGTCCGCCTGCCGCCTGCCGCCTGCCGCCTGCCGCCTGCCGCCTGTCCGCCTGCCGCCTGCCGTCGCCGCTCGTCCGCCTGCCGTCAGCCGCCTGCCGCCTGCCGCCTGCCGCCCTGCCGCCTGCCGCCGCCTGCCGCCTGCCGCCTGCCGCCTGCCGCCCGCCGCCTGCCGCCCGCCGCCTGCCGCCTGCCGCCTGCCGCCTGTCGCCCGCCGCCTGCCGCCTGCCGCCTGCCGCCTGTCAGCCTGCCGCCTGTCCGCCCGCCGCCTGCCCGTCGCCTGCCGCCTGCCGCCCGCCGCCTGCCTGCCTGCCGCTCTGCCGCCTGCCGCCTGCCGCCTCGCCTGCCGCCTGCCGCCGCCGTTCGCCTCCGCCGCCTCGGGCCGCCCGCCGCCCGCCGCCTGCCCGCCCGTCGTCGCCCGCCGCCTGCCGCCCGCCGCCCGCCGCCCGCCGCTCCGCCGCCCGCGCCTGCCGCCTGCCGCCTGGGCAGCCCGCCGCCTGCCGTCAGCCGCCGCCGCCTGCCGCCCGTCAGCCTCGCCGCCTCGCCGCCTGTCGCCTGGCCGCCCGGGCCGCCTTGCCGCCTGTCGCCCGCCGCCCGGCCGCCCGCTTCGCCTGCCGCCGGTCGCCCGTCCGCCTGCCGCCTGTCAGCCTGTCGCCCTGCCGCCCGTCAGCTCCGCCGCCTGCCGCCCGCCGCCCGCCGCCTGCCGCCTCGCCGCCTGCCGCCTGGGCCGCCTGCCGCCCGTCGCCCGCCGCCTGCCGCCTGCCGCCTGCCGCCGGCCGCCTGCCGCCTGCCGCCTGCCGCCCCGTGTCCGCCTGCCGCCTGCCGCCCCGCCGCCTGCCGCCCGGCCGCCTGCCCGCCTCCGCGCCGCCCGCCGCCCGCCGCCCGCCGCCCGCCGCCCGCCGCCTGCCGCCTGCCGCCCGCCGCCTGCCGCCCGCCGCCCGCCGCCTGCTGCCCGTCCGCCCGCCGCCTGGGTGCCGCCCGCCGCCTGCCAGGCCGGCGTGCCTGCGGTCAGCCCGCCGCCCGTCGTTGCCTTTCGTTGCCTGCCGCCTGCCGCCCGCCTGCGCCGCCTGCCGCCTGCCGCCCGCCGCCCGCCGCCCGCCGCCCGCCGCCTGCCGCCTGCCGCCTGCCGCCTGTCCGCCGTCGCCTTGCCGCCTGCCGCCTGCCGCCTGCCGCCTCCGCCGCCTGCCGCCTGTCGCCTGCCGCCTGCCGCCTGTCGCCTGTTGCCTG
>NW_024572454.1:0-419 GCF_018153835.1 Drosophila eugracilis
TTCCAGATTCGAGTAACTATTGGCTTAGATTATAGCAATAATACTGCAACTTAAATTGAAAAAAAATAGGAAAATTTAAGTTGGCATATTTGATAACGGGTAATATCGCTCCATTTTCCCAAGAAAATGGATCAAAAAATTCTGGTACGGATTTGACCTAGAATGCGGTTTTGTTAGAAATTTAGAATCAGGCTTAAGATATGCCACTCCAGATTCAGTAACTATTGGCTTAGTTATAGCAATAATACTGCAACTTAAATTAGAAAAAATGGGAAAAATTTAAGTTGGCATATTGATAAGCAATAATATTGTCCATTTTCGCGAGAAATGGATCAAAACTCCCTTATTTAGCTGTGAATGCAGATTTGTTAGAAATTTAACAAGGAATCGAACGAGATATGCCATTCCAGATTCTAGTA
>NW_024572455.1:0-2500 GCF_018153835.1 Drosophila eugracilis
GTCTGTCTGTATGTCTATTGTCTGTCTGTCTGGTCTGTCTTGCTCCTGTCTGTTCAATTGTCTGTCTGTCTGGCGTTTGTTCGTCTATCCGATCCGTCTGGTCTGGCTGGTCTGTCTGTTCGTCTGCTCCGCTCACTTCTCTCTTCTGTATGTTCGTTGTCTGTCTGTCTTCGTCTGTTCGTCTGTCTTTCTGTCTCATCTGTCTGTCTGTCCGTCTGCCCGTCCGTTCGTCTGTTCGTTCTTCGTTTGTCTTTTTGTCCGTTTGTCTGTCTTGTCTGTTTGCGTCTGTCTAGTCCCTCTGCCTGTTCTCAGGTCTGTGTGGTCTGTCTTCGTCTGTCTTTTTGTCTGTCTTGTCTGTCTGTTTGTCTTGTCTGTCTGTCTGTCTCTCTTGTAGGTCTCTCTTCTGTGTCTGTCTGTCTGTCTGTTTGTCCGTTCGTTTTTTGTCCGATCGCGCTGCTCTGGCTGTCCGTCTGTCTGTCTGTCTTGTCTGTCAGTTGTTCGTCTTGTACCTTTTTGTTCCTTTTTTCTGTCTGTTCTGTGGTCTGTCTGTCTGTCTGTCTGTCGTTTTTCTGTCTGTCTGTCTAGGCCATCTGTCTGTCGTCTGTTCTGTCTGTCTCTTGTCCGTGGTCTGCCCGTCCGTCTGCGGTTCGTTTGCCTGTCTTTGTCTTTCGTCTGTCTGTCTGTCTGTTCGGTCTTTTTGTCGTCTCTCTGCATATCTGTCCGTTCGTTTCTGTCTGTCCTTCGGGTGTCTGTCGGTCTGTTCGTCTGTTCTGTCGGTATGTCCTTCCGTCTGTCTGTCTTTTGTGGTTTGTCTGTCTGTCTCGTTCGTCTGTCTGTCTGTCTGTTCGTCTGTCTGGTCCATCTGTCCGTCTGTCTGTC
This sequence comes from Drosophila eugracilis, assembly GCF_018153835.1. Lineage (NCBI taxonomy): Eukaryota > Metazoa > Arthropoda > Insecta > Diptera > Drosophilidae > Drosophila > Drosophila eugracilis. Next base: position 880 of record NW_024572455.1, read on the forward strand.
TGTTTGTTTCTCTGTTTGTCTGTCTCTCTGTGTCTGCCTGTCTGTTTGTCTGTCCGCCTGTCTGTCTGTCTGTCTGTCTTTTCCTTCTGTCTGTCCGTCTGTCTGTCTGTCCGTCTGTTTCTGTTTGTATGTCCGTCCGCTTCGTCTGTGGCGACTGTCTGTGATTCTGTGAGTCTGTTTGTCTGTCTGTCTGTCCGTTTTTCTGTTTGTCCGTCTGTCCGTCTGTCTGTCCGTCTGGTCTTCTTTCTGTCCGTCTGTCTTTCGCCCGTCCTTATGTTCGTCCGTCTGTCTGACTGTCCGTCTGTCTGGCCTGTCTGTCTGTCTGTCTGTCTGTTTGTCTGTTCGGTCCATCTGTCTGTCTGTCCGTCTGTCTGTCTGTCAGTCTGTCCGTCTTCCGTCTGTCTGTCTGTCAGTCTGTTCGTCTGCCCGTCTGTTAGGCCTCTGTATGTCTCTTTGTGTTCATGATCTGTCTGTCTGTCTTTTTGTCTGTCCGTTCCGTCTGTTCATCTGCCCGTCCGTTGTTTGCGTGTCTGTCCGTCAGTCTGTCTGTCTTTTTTTGTCTTCTTGCTTGTCTGTTTGTCTGTCTGTTTGTCTGTCTGTCCGTTTGTCTCTCTGTATGTCTGGCTATCTGTTTGTCTCTCTGTCTGTCTGTCTGTCTGTCTTTCTGGCTGTCCGCTCGGGTCCGTTCGTTTGTATGTCTGTCCGTTCGTCTGTTTGTCTGTTCAGATTCTGTGAGTCTGTCTGTCTGGTTTTTTGTCTGTCATTCCGCTCGTCCGTCTGTCTGTCAGTCCGACATGTCTTTTCCGTCTGTCCATCCATATGTTCCGTCTGTCTGTCTGTCTGTCTGTTTGTCTGTTTGTCTGTCTCGTTCGCCTATTTGTCTGTTCGTCTGTTCGTCCGTCTATCCGTCTGCCCGTCCATCCGTATGTCTGTCTGGTTCGTCTGTTCGTTCGTCTGTCTGGTTCTGTTCGGTCGTCTGCGTTCTGTCTGTTCGTTGTTCGTCTGTCTGTTCTGTCTGGTCTTTCCGTCTGTCTGTCTGTCCTCTGCCCGTCCGTCGTTTGTGTGTCTGTCTTTCGTCGTGTCTGTTCGTTCGTCTGTCAGGTCTGTCTGCCTGTTGTCTGTTTGTCCGTCTGTCCGTCTGTGGTTCGTGTCTGTCCGTCTGTCTGTCTGTCTGTCTGTCTGTCCGTCTGCCCGTCTGTCTGTCTGTCTGTCTGTCTGTCTGTCTGTCTCTCTGTATGTCTCTCTGCATGTCTGTTTGTCTGTTTGTCTGTCTGTCTGTCTATCTGTCTGTCGTTCTGGCTGTCCGTCTGTCTGTCCGTCTCCCGTCCGTTCGTTTGTATGTCTATCCATTCGTCTGTCTGTGATTCTGTGAGTCTGTCTGTTTGTCTGTCTGTCAGTTGTCTGTCTGTCCGTCTGTCTGTCTGTCCGTCTGGCTGTCTTTTCTGTCCGTCTGCCCGTCCGTCCGTCTGTCTGTCTGTCTGTCTGACTTTCTGTCTGTCTGTCTCTCTGTCTGTCTATTTGTCTGTCTGTCTGTCTGTCCGTCTGTCTGTCCTGTCCTTCTGTCTGTCTGTCAGTCTGTTCTTCCCGTCCGTCCGTCTGTCTCTGTACGTCTGTCTGTCGG
>NW_024572455.1:10000-26958 GCF_018153835.1 Drosophila eugracilis
AAATTTTGGGTATAATATTAGCAATGAAATTTCTTGAAATCTCAGGAACTGTTAGAGCTAAAAAGTTTAAATTCAATATGTATAATCTTTTGATGATATCGCAGCTTGTGGTACTATTACCTGCCACGTCTGTCTGTCCGTATGAACGCTGAGATCTCAGGAACTATATGAGCCATGTCCGTCCGTCTGTTCATATGAACGCTGAGATCTTAGGAACAATAAGAGATACAAAGTTCAGATTAAGCATGAAGATTCTTGAGGTCCAAACGTAGCTCAAGTTTATTTCGGCATCCTGCCAAGCCCAATCTAACGCCCTAAAATCGCGAAAAACTAAACTCGCTGAAATCTCAGGAACTGTTAGATCGGTTAGCGGTTTTTTAGATGCGCCAAATGCGAAATGTGTTTTTCCCATCTAGACACGCCCACCCTAATGCCCACAAAAGACGGAAAACCAAAACTGCAAAAATTTCAGGTATAATATTATTATGAATGACTTCGTTTGATCTTGTATAACTTAAATCTGTTAATATCTATCCATTTACTAAAGTTTTTTTTAAATCGGAACATTTTTTTGATATTTATAAAAAATGTAGATTAAAAGGCATTACATAAACTGTGCCGTCACTATCAGTTACTCAACATGCTCTCTCTGACAAAAGGTGGCGCCTTGTGGATTTCGATTGAGCCATGACTGTCTGTCCGTCCGTCTGTCCGTATGAGCGCTGAGATCTCAGGAACTATAAGAGATTCAATGTTAAGATTAGGTATGAAGATTTTTGAGGTCCATATGCAGCGCAAGTTTTTTTAGCATCCTGTCACACCCACCCTAACGCCCATAAATCGTGAACAACTAAACTCGCTGAAATCTCAGGAACTGTTGGAGCTAGAACGTTGAAATTCAATATGTATAATCTTTGTATGATATCGCATCTTATAGTGGCACTTTTACCCGCCACACCCACCCATACGCCCACAAAGCTCAAATGACGGTTTTCGCATTTTCTAGAAAAGCTAATAGCTCGGTAAGTATTAGTGATAAAAAATTCCATTAGGCATTACGGTTTTTATGATGCCACAAATGCAAATTTGTTTTTTCCTATCTAGACACGGCCACCCTAATGCCCACAAAACACGGAAATCCAAAACTGCAAAAATTTTGGGTGAAATATTATTATGAATGCCTTCGTTTGATCTTGTATTACTTAAATCAGTTTATATCTATCCATTTACTAAAGTTTTTTTAAATCGGAACATTATTTTGATATTTATAAAAAATTTAGATTAAAAGGCATTACATAGACTGTGCCGTCACTATCAGTTACTCAACATGCTCTCTCTGACAAAAGGTGGCGTCTTGTGGATTTCGATTGAGCCATGTCCGTCTGTCCGTCCGTCTGTCCGTCCGTCTGTCCGTATGAGCGCTGAGATCTCAGGAACTATAAGAGATACAATGTTAAGATTAGGTATGAAGATTTTTGAGGTCCATACGCAGCGAAAGTTATTTCAGCATCCTGTCACACCCACCCTATCGCCCATAAATCGTAAACAACTAAACTTGCTGAATTCTCAATATGTAAAATCTTTGGATGATATCGCATCTTATAGTTGTACTTTTAACCGCCACACCCACCCATACGCCCACAAAGCTCAAATGACGGTTTTCGCCTTTTCTAGAAAAGCTAATAACTTGGTAACTATTTTTGATAAAAATTCGATTAAACATAACGGTTTTTATGATGCCACAAATGCGAATTGTGTTTTCCCCATCTAGACACGCCCACCCTAATGCCCACAAAACACGGGAAACCAAAACTGCAAAATTTGGGGTATAATATTATTATGGATGCCTTCGTTTGATCTTGTATAACTTAAATCTGTTAATATCTATCGATTTACTATAGTTTTTTTAAAATCGGAACATTATTTCGCTATTTATAAAAAATTAAGATTAAAAGGCTTCACATGGACTGTGAAGTCACTATCAGTTACTCAACATGCTTTCTCTGACAATAGGTGGCGCCTTGTGAATTTCGATTGAGCCATGTCCGTCTGTCCGTCCGTCTGTCCGTATGAACGCTGAGATCTCAGGAACTATAAGAGCCATGTCCGTCCGCCTGTCCATATGAACGCTGAATTCTTAGGAACTATAAGTGATACAAAGTTGAGATTAAGCATGAAGATTCTTGAGGTCCGTACGCAACTCAAGTTTATTTCGGCATCCTGCCAAGCCCTTTCTAACGCCCTTAAATCGCGAAAAACTAGACTCTCTGAAATCTCAGAAATGTTAGAGCTAGAAAGTTGAAATTCAATATGTATAATCTTTGGATGATATTGCCCGCCACACTTACCTGATCTCATGGTAACTATAAGTAATAGAAAGTTCGGAATAAGCATGTAGATTTTAATGATGCCCCATATGTGAATTGTTTTTTTCCATCTAGCCACGCCCACGCTATTTATGAAGAAATTTTGGCTTAAAGTACTCACATGGACTGTGAAGTGACTATCAGTTTACTGACAATAGTTGGCGCCTTGTGAATTTCGATTGAGCCATGTCCGTCTGTCCCTATGAACGCTAAGATCTAAGTAACTATAAGAGATACAACCTTGATATTAAGCATGGAGATTCTTGAGGTCCATACGCAGCGCAAGTTTATTTCAGCATCCTCCCACGCCCACTCTAACAACCATAAATCGCGTGGAAGAATCTCGAGATCTAGAAAGCAAATGCAAGTTAGGCTTAAGAATACGTATTTAAGAGATGCCACTGCAACTTGCCACGAGTTTTCATCCCACTCTAGCGCCCACAAACCGCGGAAAACTTTGGCTCCTATAATATTATTATGAACGCCTTCGGAGAGAGATTTCCCATCTAGCCACGCCCACCCTAACGCCCATTAGGCATTACGGTTTTTATGATGCCACAAATGCAAATTGTGTTTTTCCTATCTAGACACGGCCACCCTAATGCCCACAAAACACGGAAATCCAAAACTGCAAAAATTTCGGGTATAATATTATTATGAATGCCTTCGTTTGATCTTGTATTACTTAAATCAGTTTATATCTATCCATTTACTAAAGTTTTTTTAAATCGGAACATTATTTTGATATTTATAAAAAATTTAGATTAAAAGGCATTACATAGACTGTGCCGTCACTATCAGTTACTCAACATGCTCTCTCTGACAAAAGGTGGCGCCTTGTGGATTTCGATTGAGCCATGTCCGTCTGTCCGTCCGTCTGTCCGTATGAGCGCTGAGATCTCAGGAACTATAAGAGATACAATGTTAAGATTAGGTATGAAGATTTTTGAGGTCCATACGCAGCGAAAGTTATTTCAGCATCCTGTCACACCCACCCTATCGCCCATAAATCGTAAACAACTAAACTTGCTGAATTCTCAATATGTAAAATCTTTGGATGATATCGCATCTTATAGTTGTACTTTTAACCGCCACACCCACCCATACGCCCACAAAGCTCAAATGACGGTTTTCGCCTTTTCTAGAAAAGCTAATAACTTGGTAACTATTTTTGATAAAAAATTCGATTAAGCATAACGGTTTTTATGATGCCACAAATGCGAATTGTGTTTTCCCCATCTAGACACGCCCACCCTAATGCCCACAAAACACGGGAAACCAAAACTGCAAAATTTAGGGTATAATATTATTATGGATGCCTTCGTTTGATCTTGTATAACTTAAATCTGTTAATATCTATCGATTTACTATAGTTTTTTTAAAATCGGAACATTATTTCGCTATTTATAAAAAATTAAGATTAAAAGGCTTCACATGGACTGTGAAGTCACTATCAGTTACTCAACATGCTTTCTCTGACAATAGGTGGCGCCTTGTGAACTTCGATTGAGCCATGTCCGTCTGTCCGTCCGTCTGTCCGTATGAACGCTGAGATCTCAGGAACTATAAGAGCCATGTCCGTCCGCCTGTCCATATGAACGCTGAATTCTTAGGAACTATAAGTGATACAAAGTTTAGATTAAGCATGAAGATTCTTGAGGTCCGTACGCAACTCAAGTTTATTTCGGCATCCTGCCAAGCCCTTTCTAACGCCCTTAAATCGCGAAAAACTAGACTCTCTGAAATCTCAGAAATGTTAGAGCTAGAAAGTTGAAATTCAATATGTATAATCTTTGGATGATATTGCCCGCCACACTTACCCATATTCCCACCAGGCTCAAAAGACTGTTTTCGCATTTTTTATAGAAGCCTATATCCACCCACCCATACGCCCACCAAGCTCAATATACGGTTTTCGCATTTTCAAGAAAACCTGATCTCATGGTAACTATAAGTAATAGAAAGTTCGGAATAAGCATGTAGATTTTAATGATGCCCCATATGTGAATTGTTTTTTTCCATCTAGCCACGCCCACGCTATTTATGAAGAAATTTTGGCTTAAAGTACTCACATGGACTGTGAAGTGACTATCAGTTTACTCAACATGCTCTATCTGACAATAGTTGGCGCCTTGTGAATTTCGATTGAGCCATGTCCGTCTGTCCCTATGAACGCTAAGATCTAAGTAACTATAAGAGATACAACCTTGATATTAAGCATGGAGATTCTTGAGGTCCATACGCAGCGCAAGTTTATTTCAGCATCCTCCCACGCCCACTCTAACAACCATAAATCGCGTGGAAGAATCTCGAGATCTAGAAAGCAAATGCAAGTTAGGCTTAAGAATACGTATTTAAGAGATGCCACTGCAACTTGCCACGAGTTTTCATCCCACTCTAGCGCCCACAAACCGCGGAAAACTTTGGCTCCTATAATATTATTATGAACGCCTTCGGAGAGATTCCACTGCAACTTGCCACGAGTTTTCATCCCACTCTAACGCCCACAAACCGCGGAAAGCTTTGGCGCCAATAATATTATTATGAACGCCTTCGTTTGTCATTGTATGACTTATTTCTGTTAATATCTATCGACTTATTAAAGATTTTTTAAATCGGAACATTATTTCGCTATTTATGAAGAAATTTAGGTTAAAAGACCTTACATGGACTGTGACGTCACTACTGAACATGCTTTCTTTGACAATAGGTGGCGCCTTGTGAATTTCGATTGAGCCATGTACGTCAGTCCGTCTATCCATATGAAGGCAGAGATCTCAGGAGCTACAAGAGATACAAAGTTGAGATTAAGCATGAAGATTTTGGAGCTCCACACGCATCGCAAACTTGTTTCAGTATTATTTCCTGCCACGCCCACTCTTACGCCCACAAATCGCGAAAAACTAAACTCGCTGAAATCTCAGGAACTTTTAGAGCTAGAAAGTTGAAATTATGTATGGATAATCTTTGGAACCCATCACATCTTATAGTGGTTCTATTACCAGCCACACCCACCCATACGCCCACCAAGCTCAAAAGACGGTTTTCGCATTTTCTAGAGAAGCTGAAATTTCGGTAACTATTAGTGATAGAAACTTCGGATTAAGCATATAGGTGTTTACGATGCCCCGAATGCGAAGTGTTTTTCCCATCTAGCCACGCCCACCCTAACGCCCACGAAACACAGAAAACCAAAAATGCAAGAATCTCGGGATTTATAAGACTATAAAGTTAGGCTTAAGATTACGTATTTGAGAGATGCCACTGCAACTTGCCACGAGTTTTCATCCCACTCTAGCGCCCACAAACAGCGGAAAACTTTGGCTCCTATAATATTATTATGAACGCCTTCGGAGAGATGCCACTGCAACTTGCCACGAGTTTTCATCCCACTCTAACGCCCACAAACCGCGGAAAGCTTTGGCGCCAATAATATTATTATGAACGCCTTCGTTTGTCATTGTATGACTTATTTCTGTTAATATCTATCGACTTATTAAAGATTTTTTAAATCGGAACATTATTTCGCTTTTTATGAAGAAATTTAGCTTAAAAGACCTTACATGGACTGTGACGTCACTACTGAACATGCTTTCTTTGACAATAGGTTGCGCCTTGTGAATTTCGATTGAGCCATGTACGTCAGTCCGTCTATCCATATGAAGGCAGAGATCTCAGGAGCTACAAGAGATACAAAGTTGAGATTAAGCATGAAGATTTTGGAGCTCCACACGCATCGCAAACTTGTTTCAGTATTATTTCCTGCCACGCCCACTCTTACGCCCACAAATCGCGAAAAACTAAACTCGCTGAAATCTCAGGAACTTTTAGAGCTAGAAAGTTGAAATTATGTATGGATAATCTTTGGAACCCATCACATCTTATAGTGGTTCTATTACCAGCCACACCCACCCATACGCCCACCAAGCTCAAAAGACGGTTTTCGCATTTTCTAGAGAAGCTGATATTTCGGTAACTATTAGTGATAGAAACTTCGGATTAAGCATATAGGTGTTTACGATGCCCCGAATGCGAAGTGTTTTTCCCATCTAGCCACGCCCACCCTAACGCCCACGAAACACAGAAAACCAAAAATCCTCTTATTTGAGAGATGCCACTGCAACTTTCCGCGAGTTTTTATCCCATTCTAACGCCCACAAACCGCGGAAAACTTTGGCGCCTATAATATTATTATGAACGCCTTCGTTTGACATTGAATGACTTATTTTTGTTAATATCTATCGATTTACTAAATATTTTTTAAATCGGAACATTATTTCGCTATTTATGAAGAAATTTAGGTTAAAAGACCTTACATGGACTGTGACGTCACTATCAGTTTACTAAACATGCTTTCTCTGACAATAGGTGGCGCCTTGTGAATTTCGATTGACCCATGTACGTCAGTCCGTCTATTCATATGAAGGCAGAGATCTCAGGATCTATACGAGATACAAAGTTGAGATTAAGCATGAAGATTTTAGAGGTCCACACGCAGCGCAAACTTATTTCAGTATTATTTCCTGCCACGCCCACTCGAACGCCCACAAATCGGGAAAAACTAAACTCGCTGAAATCTCAGGAACTTTTAGAGCTAGAAAGTTGAAATTATGTATGGATAATCTTTGGAACCCATCACATCTTATAGTGGTTCTATTACCAGCCACACCCACCCATACGCCCACCAAGCTCAAAAGATGGTTTTTGCATTTTCTAGAGAATCTGATATTTCGGTAACTATTAGTGATAGAAACTTCGGAATAACCATATAGGTGTTTATGATTTTCCCATCTAGCGACGCCCACCCGAACGCCCTCGATCTAGAAAGCAAATGCAAAAGCTCGGAAGCTAGAAAGTTAGGCTTAAGAATACGTATTTAAGAGATGCCACTGCAACTTGCCACGAGTTTTCATCCCACTCTAACGCCCAAACCGCGGAAAACTTTTGGCGCCTATAATATTATTATGAACGCCTTCGTTTGACATTGTATGACTTATTTCTGTTAATATCCATCGATTTACTACAGATTTTTTAAATCGGAACATTATTTCGCTATTTATGAAGAAATTTAGGTCAAAAGGCCTTTCATGGACTGTGAGCTAGAAAGGTGAAATTCAATATGTATAATCTTTGGATGCCATCGCATTTTATAAATGGCACTATTATCTGGCCACACCCACCCATACGCCCACCAAGCTCAATAGAAAGTTTTTGCATTTCTAGAGAAGTTTGTATTTCGGTTACTATTGGTGATAGAAATTTCAGATTAAGCATATAGGCTTTTATGATGCCCCACTGCGAATTGTGTTTTCCTATCTAGACACGCCCACCCTAACGCCCACAAAACCCGGAAAACCAAAAATGCAAAAATTAAATATATATCTCAACTCCTTAAAAACTTTTAATTAATCCAAACCTTTAAAGGAAATGCATACCGAAGGTTTTACTAACTCATAACCTCATCCAAACATAAACAAATAAAAACCCGATATCTCACTACCAAATATAAGCAAATAAATAAGGATACACCTATTTCAAGATAAATATGTATAAGAATGTTCTTCAAAACATTCACCTCAGAAAAGGGGAATAATCAATCAAAATCATGTCAAATGATAATCCATCTTCGCGCGACACTACTGGAAGCACTTCATTATTTCACATCTAGAATGATAGTGTCTGATTATGAGGCCTCCTATGCCCAACTATCGGTCAACTTTATCTTACCCCAACTTAAAAGCGAAGTAAACGGCCATGTAGAAAGATTTCATTGTACCTTCATGGAAACAGATCGACAGCCACCGAGCTTATTTCAATTGTCGTAGGCAGGTACAATAACTCTGTCCACTCGGTGACGAATAAAAACCCCATAGACATCTCTTTCTACAGTACTTCTAGAATAAACTACAAAGGACTATCTAACACCTACCAAGGACATTCGAGGCCTCATGTTCGATCAACACAAACAAATTTTAACCAATAATGGGAGCAATAATAAAAAAGCGAGTTAATATCTTATGAAAAAGGTTACACAGTATATGTCGCCAATAAACAGATAAAAATCAAAGAAAAGCAACGGTTCAAGGCAAAGGAGGTTCAAGATGACCGAAGGGTCACTATCAAAACAAGGTCGGGAAAAATTCTTTTTAAGTCCCACCTAAGAAATTAATTTGTTGGTCACCACATGTAGTTATTATTTCCTCGGTAGGGAAGACTGGCAACATAATATAAATGCTAAAATTCATCTAAAACCTTAAAAGTAAATTCGTACCGAACGTTTTACTAACTCATAACCTCATCCATAAACCAAACGAAATATAAGCAATAACAAGAGGAAACGATATAGTCGAGTGACGCGACTATAAGATACCCGATACCGTTTTACACAATTTAAGAAAATGCATTTTGCTTGTGATAATTCACATGGCGCCACCTATTGTCCTATGGCCCATGTGAGGCCTTATAATTTAAATTTCTTCATAAATATCGACTTTAAAAATCTGTGGTAAATCGAGGTCAAACGAAGGCATTCATAATAATATTATAGACGCCACAGTTTTTCGTGGTTTGTGGGCGTTAGAGTGGGAGTGGCCGGGTCACGTGCCAAGATTCAGTGGCATCTCTTAAATACGTGTTCTAAAGCCTAACTTTCTAGCTCTTATTTTTGGGTGGGAGTGGTTAGATGGGAAAAAAATTCGCATTTGGGGTATCATAAAAATCTACATGCATACTCCGAACTTTCTATCTCTTATAGTTACCGAGACATCAGCTTCTCTAGAAAATGCAAAAACCGTCTTGTGAGCTTGGTGGGCGTATGGGTAAGTGTGGCCGGATAAGTACCACTATAATATGTGCTGGCACCCAAAAATTATACATACTAAATTTCAACTTTCTAGCTCTCATAGTTTTTAGTTTTTTTTGTGTGCATGGCAGGATGCTGAAATAAACCTACGCTGCGTATGGACCTCAATAATCATCATCATGTTTCATGCCACCATCTCAACTTTGTATTTCTTATTTACGAGTAAAGGGTATACAAATTAAGATAGAGCTAGTTCAAGATAAATATTTATAAGAATGTTCTTCAAAACATTCTTCTTAGAAAAGAGGAACAATCAATCAAAATTATATGAAATTATACCCAATTGGAAAACAATTGTTTAGTAAAAGGAATACACAAATAATAATAGTACACAAGTAATAACAATACAACAAAATTGAGAATACAAGATTAAAAATAATAATAATAATATACAAACAGTAAGATTAAGACAAATAGAAAAATTTATTATAAGAATCTATAATTTCATGCACGTGTAATCCTCTGCCGACGATACAAGCGAGTTACAGTGTCGTGTTCGAGGGAGTAGAGGGGATCTCGTATGAGATTGTCGCTTTTTTTTAATGCTGAAGGCTTGCAAATAAAATGACTGGGTTGTTTGGAGTTCAAAATAAGAATGTTTTATTATAAAGAAGATTAAAAGGAAGATTATTATAAATAGTAGTCTGTCCTTGTCAGAGTTCTTGCGTTGGCGATCTTGTTGTTCCATTCGCCTATTCTTACAGTTCCCGGGTCTGAGTTCGCTCTCGGTGGCTGTGGAGAGAGGAATGTTCTCTCGTTCTCTCCCTGTGGTTGCGGAGAGAGGAATGTTCTCTCGTTCTCTCCCTGTGGTTGCGGAGAGAGGAATGTTAACTCCTCCCCCCCCAGTCCGAAGAGAAGGCCACAGGGGGGTAATGGCCGGATCTGAGCCAGGTAGCCAGGCGACGTGTTGTTGGTGTACGCCACGAACTCCGACGATATTTTAGATTTAACAATTTGTATCAAAAATGGTTATCTTAATGTTAAACATGTGTGTTGTGTTTAAGGTATAACATGATTTGTAAATATGTTCATCTAATGCTAGTGTTACATTTTGTTTACTTATTATATATCTAATGTTGTATTTTTTTCTTATTAAATAACAATTTAGGGATAAGGTTTATCTTACTGGCTAAGGGACTATCAGTTAAATGTGTCTATATTGTAGTTTATCCTATTACTATATATTGAAATGAAGGAATGTTATTTCTGTCTTCCCCAAGTTCGTCAAAGAGTTTTGTGCATTTTCAAAGAAAAATTTTGTAGATTAATTCTTGTTAATGTGGCTTTTGTCTACCTTGTGTTTTTGTCACATCTTTGATATTTGTTAGGATATTTTTCAGTTCCACTAATGTTTTTTCCGTCGTTATCATCTATGTAGGTTTCTGGGATAGATTTGAGTATGGTCTCCAGACCATTAATAAGACCTCTTTTACTTCTATTGTGCGGCAAGAATGTATCTATTTTAGTTTCTACCTGATTGAATTGTTTCGTAGGACTACTAATGATACTTTAAGAGCTGGGTGGTTATTAGAAGGATTCTGTAACTACGGGTCGAAGTACGTTGAGAGTTATGTGTCAGTGTTAGTATTTGTTGTTTAAGCTGGTGCTTCGGTGTTTGTAAATTTCTTAACTGTTTTTCTAATTTTTTGTTTATGTAGCTTTTACCCTTTAGTTGTTAGGAAGGTGACGCCTGTGTCTCTACCTACTTTGTGTAGTGAAAATCTCGGAGTTATCTTGTTCCTACGGGTTTCTTTTCTAAATACCATATCATTAGGCTCGACTTGGACTGGTGTCTCTCTGTCCTCGTTTAATTTAGCCAATCTTTTTTCTGTGGTTGAGTATAAATGTTCCTGCACTTTTGGGTATATGTCTTTTATAAATTCATTTAATTTCTTTAGATAGTCGTGGTTATTGTCGAATGTTATAGTTTTGTTGAATATGTGAGTTCTTCCGTGAAAGAGATCGAAAGGGGTATAGGAAGTGCTGGAGTGTATTGCATTGTTATATGTTGCAACAGCTTCTGCGAGTATTTGGTCATGCCCGCATTCTAGGCGTGCTTCCTTTCTTTTGTTCATGATTATTCTGTATAGTTCGGTTAAGGTGGAATGCAGTCTTTCGACCGAAGCGTTGCCTGTTGATTGTTGGAATGAAGTTGTATGAGCTGTTATTTGGAATTGGGTTAAGAGGTCGTTGAATAGATTGCCTGAAAATTCCGCGCCCTGGTCGAAAATTATTTTCTTTGGTGCGCCGTAGTGACTTATAAATTGTAATAGGGCATCAGCGACTTTTATTGAATTCCTATTGCTAATGGGGTAGGCTTGCGCTAGCTTAGAAAATTTGTCTATAATGGTGAGGTTACAAGCATTGTTAATGAAGTATATGTCTATATGCACGACCGCCAATGGTCCCTCTGGTGCGGTTGGTGTTTGCAACAGTGGTTTATGAGGATGTCTATCGTACTTGAGGATTAGGCAAGTATCGCAATTTTTTATAATTTTTGTGATAATATCTTTTAAATGCGGAAAATAAATGTCCCTTTTTAAATGGTTATAAGTTTCGTCTATCCTCCTATGATTGGTGTAAAGGTGATACGCACGAATTTTGTTTTCCTGGTCTTGGGGATTAGTGATTTCGGTTAGCCGTATTTTGCAGCGGAAATTTTGTATAAGTCGTTTTCAAAGAAATAGTTATTATAGGATTCTTCTATTATTTTGAAAATATCGTCTGGTGCAAATATTGCGAATGTTTTATTCGGTTTCAGGATTGTTTGAAGGGCGTTTGTAACGGAATCGAAAGTGTGCACGGGTTCTGTGATTATGTGTCTTATTTTATGGGCAAATGGTGTTTCTATTTGTCTTGCCGTTGTTGATCCGGTGCGGAATACTATTAGACTATTGAAGTGATTTAGTGGTTGTGAAGCGATTGGTATAATTTGTGAGTCTTCGTTTATGATCAAGTTTGGCTCGATTCTGCTGAGTGCGTCAGCGACTACGTTTTGCGACCCTTTTTTGTATGCAACTTCGTAGTCGTAAGCGGACAGGATAGTTTTCCATCGAAGTAGTTTTGGATTCTGGCCTTTCAGATTTTCCAACCAGGTTAATGGCTTATGATCCGTGACTATTTTGAGTCTACGCCCGAAGAGGTATGGTCTGAAATGACCTACAGACCAAATGCTAGCTAGCATTTTTTCTCTATCGTAGAATAGCGGATTTCCGTATCCGATAGTGTCCTGCTAGCGAAAGATATTGGTCTGTCATTAGTGTCTGAGCCTTGTGACAACACAGAGCCTATCGCATAGTTACTTGCGTCTGTGGTCAACTTAAATGATTTATTAAAATCAGGGTATATGAGTATGGGATCATTACAAAGAAGATCTTTCGACGTTTCGAATGCTTGTTTAAACTTCTCATCTATTGTTATAGATTTCCTTCCTTTTAACTGTCTAGCCATGGAGTTTGGTGATAGGAAAACAAATGGCAAAGAAGATGCGTGACTCTTCTTGCTTATGTAACCGACTGGTTTCCCGAGGCTTCTAGTGAAAAATTTGCATCATCGTTGATGTTACATAGGGGAGCGTTTGGATTATGGTTGTTTTTGTCTTGGTGATTTAGGGTCTGATCTGATTTGTTGTTATTGTGGAAGGGGTTCCTACCCAGAGTTTGTCTATCGTGTCGACCATTACTATCGTTATTGGAATTATATTCACGTGTGAAGCGTCTATTATCATTGTTAAAATTTTGTTGTCGCTGTGTAAAGCGACTATTATTGTCATTGTTGGTGTTATCATGTCGTGGTACATGGCGGCCGTTGTTGCCATTATTATAATTCTGTTGTCCTGATATGTAGCGTCTATTATAGTCATTATTGGTTGGTTGTCCTTTCGCGTATGGGTGATTCCTGTATGTCGAGCTGTCGTGTCGTCGATTTTCTTGGTGTTTATTCAGGTTTCTAAAGAAGTTTAATTTGATCTGTCCGTACTCGTACGCTTTCTCGATTGTCTCTGGTCTTTGGTTCCTAATGGCAGACCTAAGTGGGTCCTTTAATCCAACTAAGAATGTATTTAGGCAGAATCTGTCATACTGGTCACGTTTGGCTGTGAGTGAGTGTCCACTAGGGTCTGCTTCCCTGGCCAGGGACATTAATTTGCTTCTTATTTTAGTGGCTGTGTAATATAGTTTTCCCATACTGAGTCCATCCGGAAGGTTATGTAGCTCTCTAACAAGCATTTCTTCCCTTTTTTTTTGCTAGAGTATAGTCGCTTGAGATTTTCTTTGATGTCATCCCAACTGAGGAGTACATCGCAGACACTCAGCGCCTCGTCCGCCCTACCTTTAATTTTGTCACGGATGATTCCCAGTAAGTATTGTCCTCAAGTTGCTTGGTCCACTGATCTGGCTAACAAAAGTAGCTGTTCTACTCTACTAACAAATCTATCAAGGTTGTCAGGGCCTTCGTAGGTGGGTAGTTGATGAACAAGGGCTAGTAGCTGTTGCAGATTCAGGCTTGTGTTTGTGGAAGTCGATAAATTGCTAAGGGTGGGCCTAGTGGCCCTGATGCGTTACCGGAATCCATATCGTTGGTGGGAATATTGTTTTGGAATTGAACTAGCTGGTCTTTCTCTTTTGTTTCTATCGCTTTCCTTATCTCAGATAAACTGACCTCGCTCCTTAGATCTAATGTGCCCCTAACTGTGTTACTAGTGGTGAAAAAAATTTTTTTTTTATTTTTTGCTATATTGAAATATAGTAATGGTACGTATATAAGTATATAGAATAGTAATAATGTAAGTAGTAATTGTAATGTAAAGTAGTAATTATATATATATGTATATTGATTATATGTATATGTATATTTTTTTTTTAGATGAATATTTTTTTTTTTAGATGAATAAAGTAAAAGAAAACCTGTAGTACGTATCCGATCCCTCTTTTCCTTGCTTCCCTGTGTTTAGTGTAAGTTGTATGCCATTCGTATAGTGCTACTGTGTTTGCTTCCACCTTTGTTGTTGTTATATCGACTTCAACTGTAATGTTTGTGATTTAGTAAATATATTTTTTAGAGGTTAGTGAACATGTGACAACAATAAAAGTTAAGTTGTTCGTGGAATGTGTTGTTGTTTTCTCTTCTTTTTCTTATTATTATTTTTTTTTTATATAACAATGTATAACATTTTCCTTTGATTAATTTAATTGATTTTATTTCTCTAATATGGTTCTATTTCGTGGTGCGTGGTGCGCAAAAAGAATTCAACAGTGTACAAGCCAACGCGGCATCAAGTGTCGCTCCGCCGCTCTGGCGCGTCATCAGCTCTTGGAGGCAGTAACTGCACAGCGACGCAACAAGAGTTTCACAAGCGGCGTCACATAAATACATACATACATGTTTGCTCGATTTTTGCCAAAGGGAACAGTATGATATTTGTGCATGTTTAATTTATTCTTCCATTTTTGGGCTTTTTTTTTTTTTTGTTTTTATTATTCTTGTTTTTATGTATTTCCCTAATAATATATTAGCGTTTGTATAAATTGGTATGAAAACGCTCCAGTGCCTTAACAGCGATTGTTGTACTATATACGGTCGTTAATCACACAACTTACTCAACTTGTAAACTTACACAACTTGTAAACCACTGTGTGCGGATTGTCCCTTTGCGTTGTCGGCGATTGATGTGATATTGGCGAATCGGTGATATTTGAGGGCACGTTATTTTTTTTTGTTCTTACGCAGAGAGTTCTGGTCACAACGAAGTCTAATGTTCGACTGATCTATTTCTTTAGTATTCTCCTTCTTCAGTGAACCACGCTCGGCCACAGCGACGCCGGGTTGTCGCCGCGACATAACGGTTGTTTTCAGAAATGCAAAACTACAACCAATCGCAATTAAGCTATAGGCTGATGCAATATTAGCATAGGGATGAAATAACTTTTCCGATGAAATAACTTTTCCGATGAAATACCCAAAAAAGTATACTCGTACTCTCGCACACCAAGTGCTCACGACACACGCACGATCGCCCCACACGGCGCTTTGAGATAACGAAATTTTTGATCCTATTTATCATTTTTCGTTTTTTCGTTGTTTTAAGCTGCTGTGTATTGATGATACCTGTGCCTTATCAGCGATTGCTGTAACACATACGGTCATCGCACACAGTAGCTTGTTGGTATAATAGTTAAATTGTCCCCACAAGCAAACCCGGTGCCTTATCAGCGTTTGATGTACACATATACGGTCGCTTGCATGGTATTTAGAATTTGATTTCGTTTGTTTTCGTTTATTTTATTTGCACATTTTTGTGTATCGCTCCCTCCTAAAATCCCATTTGCACTTGCACGTTATTATGTTTTATTTCCTTTTACAGTTGTCTCTTTACAGTCTCTCTTTTAAGTACATATGTATTATGTGTAACTATCTCACTACTAAAAGTTTCCACGACCATCGTTGTCACCTGTTCACTCACCTCCAGCCTACAAGGAAAATTGAAACGATAAGCGTAGTGGGCATGGTTAATCCCTTGTTCGTAGTCTGGCTGCGCCAGTTTTACAGTGTCATATCCGAGGAGTAGAGGGGATCTCATATGTTCTGTCGTTCTCTCCCTGTGGTTGCGGAGAGGAGGAATGTCCTCTCGTTCTCTCCCTGGTTGCGGAGAGAGGAATGTTAACAAGCGCGTCCACAATCTACGTCCATCTTTTCAAATATGATGCACCGGTTGTCCCCTTAAAATAAGGTACCGTTTGGAGGTTCAATACCGCTTTTAAACTGGTTCAGGTCATCCATCTGGGCCGCATGGAGCATGGACGGAAGGACATTTGCATACCCAGGCTCTTAAAGGGAGGCCAAGCCGAATTCGACTACCTGAGGACCAACAAGGAAACAGTGAAACTCATCGATGACGGCACAATTTTTCCAACAAAACTTAACTAACTCCGGTCAAGAAGCATCGAAACGATCACAATCGGTGACCGAAACTATCTGATGGCAATGCCAGCCGTGTTAACCTAGATAAAAACCACGGGTTATGAGGTTTCACCAAAATATTTTCAGCAGCTAAGGCCTAATAATCTGTGGGACACAGATCTTGTAGTGGAAAGAAAAAAACCATTGTGACGTGCAGAAACAATTACTGTTTTATTTGAACCCTATGTCAAATTAAAAAAAACGAAGGGAGGGAACAATGTAGAACACCCTGACCAAAAAATATCTAGGAGAATACTCCCCCTCTGGCCATGTCCGGCCATAACTTATTATATATATAAAAGAGCGAAAAGCCTGGAACAAGCGAGTGGGTACCTTCTCCCTTTCCTCTATAGTAGAGGGAATACTCAGCCACGAATATAGTATATTTTTTTTGTATGGTTGTATGTTTCGAATGTGAATTTGTGTTATGTGGAGGCTCGAGAATATTGAATGTGCATCCATTTATTAATGTGATTCAGGTATTGATGGTCCCAATTGAGTATTGGCGGAAGATACAACTTTCATTGTACAATTTGGTTGGAATATTTTAATTATACCCGTAACTCATAGAGTAAAAGGGTATATTAGGATTCGTTGAAAGTATGTAACAGGTGGAAATAAGCGTTACCGACCTTTAAAGTATATATATTCTTGAGCAGCGCAAATTTATTTCAGCATCCTGTCACGCCCACCACAACGCCCACAAACCGCGGAAACTGTTACGCCCATAATATTATAGTGTAGGTCTTCGTTTGACCTTTTATGGTCTGTAG
>NW_024572456.1:0-5267 GCF_018153835.1 Drosophila eugracilis
TTATAACGTGAATAATCGAATTAAAGGTTCTTGCGTTTAAATATACTAAAATAAAAAAAAATAATAAACGATAATGAAAATCCTACAACATCCACTCCACTTCGTACGAAAACTGGTTTCGGTTATATGACTCTTTGAGGAATCAAAACCAAATTATATAGCATAGAATGATGTAAATGAACTAGTCGAACGGCAAATTTTAGTGGCGCCAAAAACAGCGGTAACAACAATCACAATAATGAGATTTTCTCAATAGTAGAGTAGAACTGCGAGAGGAGGGAAATTATTGTTTAATAAGAGTATATATTAAAACACAAAAAAAGATTTTTATTTGTAATCATCATGTCTGTTGACAAGTTTGGACATTTTTCTAATGATAGGAGCGATCAGATCAATTAAAAGAGGTGTTAAATTAAATGTAACTTTTTAATTGATACTGATGGTAATCTGAGCTCAAAAATAAAAAAGATTAAACAACGCTATTAAACCTTTAGATGATAATGACTTGATTACAAAACAATATACAGATGAGTATGTCAGAGTTGGGGAAGATCTAAGGAAACTTTAAAGTCAAAGTATTAATCGTCGACTTACAAAAATTTCCAATCTTGAAAATAAAATAGAGGTCTATAACAAGAGAGAAGATAGTACTGATCAAATATTTGAGAAAGTTCTTGAAAAGATAAAAATACTGAGGACCTTATATTTTTAGTATGTAACAAAACCGACAGCGTTACCAAAAACACAACAATTGAAATAGAAGGTGTAGCCTATACACCAATTCGAAGGTATATGATTAAACGAGCAATTGTAAAATGAGATGCATGGACCGTCTCGTCACCATTTTCAACGAAGACGAGTCATTACGAAGGGAATAAACGATCTGTGGCAAGCCTTGGTTGAAATGGGGGTTCCTCAACATCTACCAAAGGTTGTCGTTACTTATTAAATGTATTGATACGTTTTCAAAGTTGCTTGGGGTGATGCACTACAATCAAAAATGCCAAAGTCGTGAATGCAGTTCTTTCAGATCTTTCTCATCTCGTTCTCTCGCACTGTTAGGGTTCTCCACCTCAGCTCTCCGAGCGGCACTTCCTTTTTTCCCCATAGAATTAAGTGCTATTCTAAATTAACACTGTACGAAGACGGTTGACTCCCGTAAATAAAAAGTGATAAAATTGCGATATATCTGCCTTGAAAAAATTTAATCACGCCCCACTCCAACATTTGGTCCTTCACGCCGGATATTCCAGGGACGATCAGAAATACCATTCCAGAGTTCATCTAGGCGGAAGTTTCTCCTCAATGAATGCATACGACTTTTTTTCCCGATTCCGTTTCTCCTGCCGGTCTTCAGCAGTGGTCGACATTGAATTTCGCTCACACAGCTGGAGATTTTTTCCTTCCGTGTCGACTCCTAAGTCCGAGTTTTCGACACAATGGCAGTGTGAGATTTTCTCTTCTTCCGATTTCAATTCTGCAAATTTTTCCATCCGACTCCGTTTGTGTGTTTCGCCATATTCCCTCGCCGTTTTTGAGTGCTCCCCGTTATTTGCTATTCCGCTATTCGATTGCCACGACCGAGGCATATGTGCATACATATAATGTACATACCACAAACAATTTTCGAAGCGACATTTACAATACATCCACATCAGTTATAATTACAATTTAAACACACATATTTCCGAGTTCCCGCAAACACACACATCCATACATAAACACAGATAATCCAGATGCACAGTCTTACAACACGTACATACACTCGTTCATACGGCACACCCGACAAAAATTTCAACAGCAATCTATTGCTAATATAGTAATACGCAAGGAAGCAACACACACTCGTTCATAGCACAACCAAGTCAAAATTTCAGCAGCAATATATTATATTATATTGTACATAAGGAAGCAACACCCATTCGTTCATAATACGGCATACCCGACCAAATTTCAACAGCAATCACTTACATAATATATTAAAATATATGTAAAATATTATATCATTTAATATCCAAATATCCTGATTCCACGGAACCTTCGACACTGCAAGCATGTCCAACATTTGCATAATACTTATTCCAGCAGCGCTATTTCGCACACAATGGCTCATTAATTATTAAATAAATAAATACATTTTTTCTTGCTCGCCGTGGCGGTATGGCGTTTCCATATTTCTGGCTGTCTTCGGATTTCTGATTCCCGGAATGCCCGGACAAGCCAAAAGTTATCGGTTCCGTTCGCAAATAAAACGCGATCGCTATCCGCATCTCCTTCGCGCGCGCACCTTAAGCCCAGTAGCAGCAAAGCCAACAACGAAGGCAAGGAGCGAAACTTCATTAGCCACCCAAGAAAGGACAAGCCGGGTCTCTTCCTACAACGGCCATCAGAAACGATTGCTCTAAGTCCGCTAACGCCTAAGGTTAGGTCAACAAATCCAGACTCGTCAGTAAAGTCAATAACAACTCGTTCTTCAGGCAAAAATGAGCGCCGACATTGCATTTGCAGCCCTCCTCGCGGTTCATCAACGTGTCCGACCGGATGGATTTCATTTTAGACGAATTCATAGAAACTCCAGGACAATCAGCCCCGTCCGTCCACACTTGCAAGGTCGTAAAGAACAAGTCCGCTCACTCTGGAAAAACCGAGAGAGAATTTGAAGCGTGTTCAGGACACGGTTTCCATCATTACACCAGACTCGGAAGGAGCGGAGGAGATTCTGGCGACTCTGCATCGAAAATATGAATATTGCTATTCGGTGTACGAAGACCTATCGGTTACCTCAGCGAGCTCATGGATCAAGCCATCAAGTAGAATTCAAACTTCCGCCCTTCCACCCAATCAGTCCAACTACGTTCCGTCTGGGTGCCGCTTAGCGCCAGACACTGAAGTATTCGAGTGAGGATTATCTAAAATGGCCAACATTTAGAGATCTTTTCACAGCAATTTATGTCACCAATATTCGGCTGACACCGGTCGAAAACTTTTCCATCTCAACCCAGAACTAGCGGCGAGGCTAAGGCAATCGTAGCCAAGTCCCCCCCAACTGCTTGTCGACCGTTTCGAAAATAAGAGATCAAGTAGTAAACAGCCAACTCAAACTCCTTTAACTTGGGGGTCCGTCAATTCCAATCAGGCCAGGGATCTGAAAGATCTTCAGAGCACAATCCCAGGGTGCTTGATTTTTCGCTCATTCCGACCTTTCCACTGAGAATCAGGGTCTTTCCTGGTATTCCTATGCGCCAGTAGATTACCGAAACTGACCCTCTTCTTCCTTATGGGAGCAGTTTCTTCCATTCCTTAGGTCCGACATTCCGACTTGGGATGACATGAACATCATTTTTGGTGACCAGGACCGAAAGCTAGGAGGCGATTTAGGGATGAAACACACACAATCACTCCTTACCAATAAGAGTCAACCCGTCTCCCGGAAGCTCAACTCTTGGTCAAAAACCAAAAATTTGCGATCTGTGCGCAAAAGAGAATCATCCAATATGCTTATGCCAATGTTCTTCTTCGATGCACGAAACCAACTACATCAAAAGCAGCTTTGCTTAAATTGTTTCATATGAGGGCCCATCAGCTACGTGAATGTACTAGCACTCACAGCTGTTTCACATGTCGAGCGCGTAAGGCAACCCCAGCATAAAGCAAGGCAACCCCACCCCGTTGGCCAACTGACGGGAAGTTCTTCGGTAAGTCCACCAAATCCAGCTGTACAGGGGGCCGCCAACGGTTCAGGTGTACCCGGAGCGTGCAGAAATATTTCCGCAACCGGTCCTAGAGCTGTTTTGCTAGGCACGGCCATTATTGACATATATACATAGGCACGAATGACAGGGCTCGAGCTCTAATAGCCTGCCCTGAGGCGACGTTTGGCTCACGGAAACGCTCTGTTCGATCTTGTTAAGCTGCCATTCCGTCATCCAGGTCCAAATTTCGGGTTTAAATCAGACTGTTTCTGCCCAGTCAACACTGCTTTGCCATTTCGCCATTCGTCTCCAACTAAGCCGGGTCTGCAGTTGTACACCACAGCGTATGTTCTGCCGAATTAGCAGCAGATTAACTCTACATTCCATTCCACCAAAATGTCCTGAGATATTTGCAAACACCTTCAATGGGCAGATCCCAAATGTCTCCCAGGAATTTCCCCAGATAGACGTTTTTATCGGAGCTGATATTGCTAAATAATCCTTTTCACTTTGAGGCTGGCGCACAAACATTTGTGAAGCTCTCTCCTGGATCAGGAAACTATTTTTGGCTGGGTGCTTACTATTTGATTTTCTAGTACTTCGAGTAAAGTATTAACTCTCGACCCAGATAGCCGCCTTTATGTGACAGGTCCATGGAAAACTTGTCCTGTGTGGGAGGTGGGGAACATGCCACCCACAAGAGGCTTAAGCAGTCCAATATTCAAGAAGAGTCAATGACCTCTTCTGCATCGAAGCCTGTGTTACTTCCTGGTATCGAACCTGTTTTGAAGAGAAGAGAAGAGGAAAATCTACCATCATCCCGTTCGGAAGTAAATGCTTCTACAATTATTTGTCCACAAGTCAAGTAGATCGGGGATGAAATATTTATTCGGCTCCATACCGCCAGTGGAGCAAGAGATTCCATGTTTAGTGCGAGTGCCAACTTTTATCAGGGCAAAAGAGTCCGGGCATACCGGCATTGCCCAGCTCACCCACCAACAGCTGCCCGCTCACCGACAAATTCTGCGCAGTTCGTTGTTGAACCAGCACGCTAAATGATTTCATCGTTTCTGGTACTTGGCTCCTGCGAATTGCTTTTGCCACCTGCTCCTTTTTGCCTGGAACCCATCATCAGGAGGCCATGGCACGAAGCCAATATTCAATGAGGCTGCAGCCATCACCCTGAAGGAGGAGTGTCTTTAGTCCTGCACCCATTCTAAGTGCCCCAGAATTACTTGCTCATCGTCACTCCAGCATGATTTCACCTGTTTATTTCCCGCAATTTAGGAACAGTAACTCCTGACGTCAACTGAAGACTGATTGGCTCCAAAAAGCTTACCCACCAGTAACTACAGCTTTGCCTCACTTCAAGTCCCTCCAAAATAAGCTCAGGTTCTTCCAATCAAGGTGGGGTTCATTCCCAAACTCCGCTCCGTTCTTCCAATCCAGGAGAAGTTGACGCTAAGGCCCCGAACCAACACCTTTCTTCCTGATGCTTTAAAATCGGGCGTTTGCATAATGCAGACTAAAAGTTCAACTTATAATTTTCCTTTTCTGTGGTATTAAAAGCATCAA
>NW_024572457.1:0-15527 GCF_018153835.1 Drosophila eugracilis
TAACACTGTAACCTGCTTGCATACAGCAGCAAACATATTGTTTGGAATATAAACAAATAAATAAACCAATCTTCATGAAAGAAATATGGACATCAACATTATGTAGTTAGGCTAAGTCAGCATTCCTTAATGTTGACTGAATGCACTCAAGACATATACAAGACTCTCCCAATACATTTACATAAGCTGCTGCAAGCATATACATATAAGAAATATATAATGCAGCCGATCTACCGACAGCGCCGGTGCGCGTTGAATTTATGTACTTAGGGTAAGAGAACATTTTGACTTAAAATAAAAGAACATTATAAAACCTACACTCAAACTGCACTGACGTGCAAGTCTATTCATTTCTAAAAACAAAATACAAAAATACCTTCAAGTTATTACATGGCGACCGTGACATTGAATAGTGCAATCTTCGGATTGATAGTGGAAAAATCTGTCTGTGCAATGACCAATACCGGCGCCGCCTGAGTCCAAAAGGCCCGGACAACAACACAAAAAAAAAAAAAAAAATAAACAAAATCATCACCTGTGAGATGACCAGCAACAGCAACAGCAGCGAAACAACAACAATAGCAGCAGCGGCAATGGCATCAATTGGAATGACTTCGAACGGCAAAATTCTGAGTGAGTACAGGCAATGAGCAAAAGGCGTGGTGGAATCAAAGAACGACTCAGAAAACGCAGTCTGAGATCGTAAAGACCTACAAAAGCGAAAGTCCCCCTAGAAATTGCTCAAAAACTTTTCAACGAACTCGAACACATCGAGACGTTGCTAAAGAAAAAACTCCACTGACTCAACCTGTAACTCACATGCAATTCAGAATAAATTAATTAATCCTAAAACTCATCGTCCAGATCAAAAAAGGACATCCTTACAAAGCCAGATGTCCAGCCGACTGTGAAGGCCCACTATACAGCCTGCACTGCGTGGGGACATGGACCAGGAACTTCAACAAAGCCAGTGAACCCAGCACCGGCACCGCCAGCGAATCAAGCTGCGCCTAAAGAAGTCGACTTGCTCCAAAGGGGTGCAGATGCCGGCGGCACTACAGTGCGGAACCCGACAGCGCAACTAAGTGCGCCCTACGACCAGATTAATTATAATTAAAATATATAAAAAAAGTTTGTAATGCCGCGACAATTGAGTCGACCGGTAAGCCGTTTGGCCCGAAAAAGCCATTCGAAACAGTAGGCAGGAAAACATGTATAAAAACTAAATGTCTTAGAGACAATAAGTAAGTAAGAGACATAAAATTAGAATTTCCAGAAAAATTTTGCCAACATGGGCATCGTAGACGTTAAAACTGTAGACTCTACAGCCAATGTTATCAACAAAGTAGAAATTGATAACGCTGATCTTAAATTATAACCGGTAACAATTGTAGTAATATTCATAATAAATGTGGAAAATCTATTGTATAAAGTATATAGATACACACAATAAATGTATCAAGAAAAATACCAGAGCCAAACAAAATGACTTGGATAAAATTAAAAAAAAAAAATTTAATTTAAAAAAACAGCATTTTACATAATTAAGCTAAATAAATGACAATTTTATGAAAAATATAATTCCATTTCCTAATTTGTTGTAATGTAATGTATCTGTGTGGTACCATTAAAATGTATAGATAGAGACACAGGTAAAAAAAGTTTATATATATAACTAATAAAGACAACACTAAACTAAAGAGAGGCGAAGAACTATTTCATTATTTTCCATTATGAATGCAATGGAATGGAATAATTTGAACGCAAAATTAGTTGATATTAAAACATAGTTCGATAAGTCCTATAAATGCTTAACGCAAAATAGAAGCATCTGGCGTAGCACTCAAATAAACACGCAACAACGCTAGTCTCTTGTTTCAACCAAGCACGTTCATTGATACACGACAATAGAGAAAAGTTAAACTCACACCATTTGTCGTATGTATCAAGATTTTACAGAGGTTGAAAAATAACCTTCAGAATATAAAGGCTAAATACTTACTAGAAATTACAATACCTTCGATACTGAACAGTACCAGCAGTAATCGAAGAAGACACAAATACAGATATAGAAGCTGTAAGCGATGCAGAAGTCGCAAGCAATTCAGAACATCAAATTAAAGAAGAAGATCTACAAGGATCTCACGATACCAGCTGTAATACATTTTCCGAGGTATCCGAATCTGAGTCAGAATCAATATCTGAAAAAATCTTAAACATGGCTATGTCACAGGTAGAATACCTAAAGATTTCCTCATCTCTGCTGCCAGAGTTTGATGGAAAGGCAGAAAATCTGACAAGTTTCATAGACGCATTGAATCTTTGATTCACTAAAAGGCCCACATGGAACAACAGCCATTAACCTAATTAAGACAAAATTGAAAGGCCATACAAGAAAGTTTCATTACCTCAGAATCAACTATTGTTGACATAATTGGTAAATTAAAGAAGTAAAATAAAAGGTGATTCAGTATCAGGGATCACTGCAAAACTAATAAAACCTTTAGCAAAAGCAAAAAACCGCCAATCAATATGTCCAGGTAGAGAAGCTGCCAAAGGCCTTAGAAGGAGCCTACATCGACGACGGCTATCCTCTGAAACAGCCCAAATAAGCACAGAGCATGCTGTCAGTGCAATTATTAAAAACTACTCTATAGAAAAGTTAAATACATAATGGAGGCTGGTACATTCAGCACTCTAGACCAGGCAACGACTAAGTTGTCAATAGTTGCATAAGATGCAAAAGACAAACCTAATACTGTTCTATACTTCAGTGGTCAACGACCCTATTATAGGAGGTAGTCGGGGAAACTACCGGGTAGAATAGACTACCCAAGCAACAGTAATCGTCGTTATAATAATAATACCAATAGAGGCAGAGGCCAAAGTATGAGGAAATTATAGAGGACGCGCGGTAATCAAAGCCACGGCAAAATAATAACCCCTATAATGCTACGTGTCACCCAAGGTAGTTCGGAAAACTTAGCAGGGAACCTTTAGGTACACAAAATTAACTAAAAAAGTACACACACAGTATACTTGAGTCTTAATATGTTTGTAGTATTCAAAAATTCCGCCACAAATAATAATCTTACATTTCTCTAGATACATGAGCAACATTTCATTACTAAAGAGAATTCCGATACTTTTGAAAACACCAAGCAAGATAGAACAATAGATATACAAGGTATTGGACAAGAGTAATTAAGTCCAATGGTTTAGTTCGAATTGAATTGCAGACTGACAAGTATATAATTCCGCACAATTTCCATTTAGTTTCATAAAAACGTTTAATTGCAAATTAGATTGCGAACCAGCAAATGATTGGTTCATAATAAGACCAAATAACTTAAAATACCTAATAAACGTTCCAATAAAGTTCAGTTCTGGTAATAATTTAATAGTATTACCAGCAAGAACTGAAGTTGTCCGTAAATTAGATATAAACTTACCAGAAGATATCTTAATTCCAAATCAAGAAATAGTATCTGGTATTTATGTAGCGAATACAGTAGCAACATCCAATAATACATTTGTCCGTTTACTGAATACAACAAGTACCGACCAATTAATATATAAAAAAAAAAAAAAACATACAGTGAACCGCTTTCGAATTACGAGATAATTCAACCAAGCAAAGGTTCTAGAACAGATGAAGTCATATCCAAATTCAAGAAAAATTCCTACGCAATTCAAATCAGAGCTCACTGACATATGTTCACATTATAGTGATATATTCGGACTGGAAACCGAATCAATCACAACTAATAATTTTACAAACAACATTTAAGACTTAAAGATAAAGAACCAGTGTACATAAAAAATTACAGAATACCGCACAGTCATCAGGACGAAATAAAGAACCAAGTGGATCAACTTATTAAAGACAATATAGTTGAAGAGTCTGTATCATCTGAATACAATAGCCCACTTCTGTTAGTACCAAAGAAATCACTCCCAGGTTCTAATGATAAAAAATGGGATTAGTAATAGACTATCGTCTCATTAATAAAAAACTTCTGTCCAATTATTTCCCCACCTAGGATTGACGACATACTCGATCAATTAGGTAAAGCTAAATACTTTTCTGCCTTGACCTTATGTCAGGTTTTTCATCAAAAATAGAGCTTGAAGAAAAATCAGAAATATAACGTCATTCTCAACCAACAACGGCTCATATCGCTTCACGCGACTGCTATTTGGCTTTAAAAATAGCACCAAATTCATTTCAGAGAATGATGACAATAGCATTCTCAGGGTAGAACCATCACAAGCATTCATTTATATGGACGATTTAATCGTCATTGGTTGTTCAAGCAACACATGTTTTAAAAATTGAATCAAAGTATTCGAACTGTGTAGGAAGAATAACCTTAAACCTACATCCAGAAAAATGTTCCCATTTTTCATGCACGAAGTGACATTTCTTGGCCACAAGTGCACAGATAAGGAAAATACTTCCAGATGACATAAAATATGATGTCATCATGAATTATCCAATTCCACATGATGCGGATAGTGCTAGACGTTTCGTTGCATTTGCAATTACTATCGACGCTTTATTAAAAACTCGCCGACTATTCACGGCACATAACAAGATTATGTAAAAAGAATGTTCCCTTGAATGGACAGATGAATGTCAAAAGCATTCCAATATTTAAAAGACAAATTAATAGAACCGACACTACTACAATATCCCTGATTTTAGCAAAGAATTTTGCATAATCACTGATGCAAAGTAAGCAAGCATGTGGACCAGTCTTAACTCAAGACTACAATGGACTCCAACTTCCCCCATTGCCTACGCATCAAGAGCATTCACAAAAGGTGAAAGCAATAAGAGTACTACAGAACAAGAATTGGCAGCAATCCACTGGGCATATTACATTTTCGACCATATATTTATGGAAAACACTTACAATTAAAACAGATCACCCAGACCATTAACATATTTATTTTCTATGGTGAATACTAGTTCTAAATGAACACGCATGCGGTTAGAATTGGAAGAATACGACTTCTGTCGAGTACCTAAAAAGGCAAACGAATAATTTCGTGGCTTAGACGCCCTATCTAGATAACAATATCCGAATTAAAGGACATACAAAACAAAATCCTGAAAGTCACTACCAGGTACCAAAGTGAACCAAAATATCTGCGCAGATAATGAAAAAAGTAGAATTGCCAAGGCAATCTACAGAAAAAGCTTCTCAGCCCAACGTATACCAAGTCATAAATAATGACGAAGTACGTAAAGTAGTGACCTTGCATATAAAAGATTTGCTATGTTTATTTAAACATGGTAGAAAATTATAGCAAGAATAGATATTGTTGATTTATATTTCAAATGGAAATATTGACTTTAGGACAACTATTTCCAAGGCTTGAAAAAAGAAGCCGGTACATTAAAAATAAGCCAATTAAAAATGGCACCGTGGGAAACATCTTTGGCAAAAATTTCAATAGATGATTTCAAAAATATGGGCAATGAATTATTGAATACATTAGTAGCGCTACTCAGCCCGAATGACCACTTTAACAAATGATAAAGAGAAAGAAGCAAATATTGTCTACATTCCATGATGATCCCTACAATGAGGGCATACAGGCATTACAAAAACCTTGGCCAAGGTAAAAAGAACTTACTGGAAAGGTATCCCTCGTCATATAACACAGCATATCCAGAAATGTGAAAAATGCCAAAAATCAAAAATACATAACATGTTAAAACCCCCTTAACTATTACTGGAACCCCATTAAAGCCTTTGACGAGTTATAGTGGACACCAGGTCCACTACCCAAGTCGGAAAACACAAACGAATACGCAGTCACACTAATTTGTGACCTGACTAAATATTTAGTAGCAATTCCAATTCCAAATAAAAACGCTACAACAATAGCGACTATAATCGAAATTCTACTCCGAAGTACGTCCAATGAAGACGTTCATTACGGACATGGGAACAGAATAACTACAAAAAATTCGATAATAAATGACCTGTGCAAGTATTTAAAAATAACTAATATAACATCTACTGCACACCACCATCAGACAGTTGGAACAGTCGAGAAGAAGTCATAGAACTTTTAATGAATACATACGTTCATATATATCCGGTTGATAAAACTGATTGGGATGTATGGATCCAATATTTGTATACTGTTTCAACACGACCCCATCTGTGGCACATGGTTATTGTCCATATGAACTTGTCTTTGGAAAACAAGTAACTTACCAAATCATTTTAATAGCGTAAATAATATAGAACCAATATATAACATAGATGATTACGCTAAGGAAAGTAAATATAGATTAGAAGTAGCATACAAAAGAGCAAGAAATATGCTTGAATCGAATAAGCAGAAAAATAAGGAATATTATGATAAAACAGCTAAAGAAATAAGTCTGTCAATAGGAGATAAAGGTTTACTTAAAAATGAGGTAGGACATAAACTAGACTTACACACACAGGGCCCTATATAATAGAAAAAATTAATGATAGAGATAATATAGTTATTTCCGGGAAAAAAAAAAACAAAAAACAAACAGTACATAAGGATAAAGATTTTTGTTACATAAGAATCAATAGTCATACATTTCAACAATACTATACACATATATAAATACGAAAAAAAAAATTTTTTTCTTTCAAATACAATAATAAATAAATTGTCATTTTTTTTAACAAAAAAAAAATATTACATTTTACAAAATAACATCACTAGGTTACGTTATTTTTCAAAAGGAGGAGACATGTAATATGCACATATGTAGAAACATGTAGAGGTAACACTGTAACCTGCTTGCTACAGCAGCAACATATTGTTGCAATATAAATCAAATAAATAAACCAATTCAAGTGAGCGAAATATGATCGCACATTATGAGTTAAGGCTAAGTCAGCATTCCCACGCTGACTGAAACTCAAGACACACTCTTCCAATACATTTATATAAGCTAAGCGTACATATACATATAACAAACTACTATATGCAGCCGCGACGCTGCCGGTTTCACCGGCAGCGCAGTGCGCGTTGAATTTTATGTACTTAGGGTAAGAGAACATTTTGACTTAAAATAAAGAACATTATAAAACCTACACTCAAACTGCACTGACGTGCAAGTCTATTCCTTTCTAAAAACAAAATACAAAAATACCTTCAAAAAATTACATCACTCTTTCTCATAACCGAACCCCAGGGTTCTTTTCTGTCTTTTCTTTTTACATTCACACTCGCTCGCGTGACTGGCCCCCGGGCCGACACACGCTCCATCATTTCTATTCTACTTTCCCTTTCTTGCAGCTAGCGGATCACCACCACGGCCTGGCCCTGTCCCCACGCGGCTCCCCACGGCACACTCTTGAGCATCTAACCCGATCGCCCCTAATAACCCAAACTTCCGCTCTCATCGTTACAGACAAAATGACACAGATTCAAGAGGTGAAACAAGCGGTTCAGGGAGCACAGCACCCAACTACAGCGGCCGCAAAGAAGGCAAAAGTGATACCAGCACGGGCCGCCGGTCTGGAGATAAGGATCCGGACGCCGATCACCCGCTTGGGGATCCGGCCCAATACGCCCAAAGAACGAAGTCCGGCGGGCGAAGAGCGCGGAACCCCGGGAATGCCGAGGTTTCTACGCCGCAGAGCGGGGTTCGGATAGAAGCAGCCCCCGACCACGCAAGACAGGCAAGCAACGAGGCACGTGAGGACTCCCCGGACCGAAACGTATTGCAGTGTTGCATCTCGGAAGGTTCGGGGGGAGAGAGCGCCGGCCCATCCCAGGGGGAGGAGACAATGATGAATGACTTGGGGTGGATGATCCCAACAGGGGGTCGTCCACCTGCCCGCTATAGTGGAACACATACTGGAGCGGTGGAAAAAGAAGCCGCGTGGGAAAAAACAAAGCCTGTTGGTGCCAGAAGGGGAACTCGGTCCGAGCGACCCGGAGGCGGCAAGAGAGGGCCGACAGCCTAACACCACAGAGGTCAGCTGCGAGGGCCGACATGAGGGACGTCGTGTGGGAGACACACACGGGCGTCAACCTGCTGCCAGCCACCCAGGCGCGTCCGAGAGCGTGCGCCGGGTTACGGTTTTGGAACAGCACCGTGCATCTGGTGCCCAACGCGGAGGTGACACCCCGCACGTCATCTTCGGGCGAGGACGCAGGATTATGATCAGACCGCACACGCCAGCCGCCAAACAAAAAGGGGGTGGTATGACGCCCGGGAGGTGCATAAAAGTTAAAATAATGAAATAAATAATGAATAATATTGGGAAAGTAAGGAGAGTCGTAAGGACAATCATGGAGTCTATAGGATAGTTCGTTTTATAGTTATAAGTCGAAAAAACACTGTAGTACTCGTTTTGTTAAGTTGATTAGTTAAGGAGAAATAAATAAGATTTGAGTTTGAATGAGCGGGCGCGCCTTAGGAAACCACGAGCGGTCACACTACCGGGCCGAACGGGCACACTGACTGCAGCCTCGGGATATGAGGAGGACCGGTTTCTGGAAGAGTCACTTTTGCGGTGGATCTCTCCCATGTAAGATCAGCCCTCTCCCGCAGTTGGTCACCCTCACCAGCACTACTCACTTTTTTGTCGGATTTAGCCTGATCCACTGGATCACTGCCGGCACTCTCGCAACAGCCTCACCAGGCTTTGCATTTCTCACGCGGCGGGCCCCAAGGGCCTCGCGTCATCTCTCGCAAGAGACCCATAGGGGCTTTGCATCTCTTACGCGTCGGACCACAAGGGCCTCGCGTCATCTCTCGCAAGAGCCCCACAGGGGCTTTGCATCGCTCACACGCCGGACCCAAAGGGCCTCGTGTTATCTCTCGCAAGAGACCCACAGGGGCTTTGCATCTCTTACGCGTCGGACCCCAAGGGCCTCGCGTCATCATCTCACCCGAGGCCCACTGGGTTTCCATTCACTTTTTCTCATACCGAACCCCAGGGTTCTTTTCTGTCTTTTCTTTTTACATTCACACTCGCTCGCGTGACTGGCCC
The DNA here is from genome assembly GCF_018153835.1 of Drosophila eugracilis. NCBI lineage: Eukaryota > Metazoa > Arthropoda > Insecta > Diptera > Drosophilidae > Drosophila > Drosophila eugracilis. The sequence continues at coordinate 9,012 of NW_024572457.1, forward strand.
CCGGGCCGACACACGCTCCATCATTTCTATTCTACTTTCCCTTTCTTAGCTAGCGGATCACCAAGACGGCCTGGCCCTGTCCCCACGCGGCTCCCCCACGGCACACATTGGAGCATCGGACGCCCGGCTACCCACTTCGGAAGCTCTCTCTGCCAGGCCCGCAGACCGTCCACGGCCACGACCAACCGATCCCTCTGAATTAACTCTGTAACCATAGATATGAAATAAATAACTAAGATCTGTTCTATTCTTAACTAAACAAGCTGCGTCTTACTCTGGGTGGAATCTTCTTTGCAGCAACCACATTTGACATCAAATTAAATGTTGGAACGAACTGCTGGTATCCGGTGAACTGTCCCAGCCACCCCAAAGCAGGACCGTTACCGTCCGTAAGATGGTGTATCCTTTACACCTATTCGAAGAATATGATGCTCGTTTAGAGCAATTGTAAACGAGTTGCACGGACTGTCTCGCAAACATTTTCAACGCAGACGAGTCATTACGAAGGGTGCTAAGTTTGCTGCTTGTCTCAGTGTGCTGGAAGCTGGGAGCGGGGAGCGAAGAGTAACAGCTAATCGCTCTCGCAATTTTGGGACGATTCGTGGGAGAACGAAAGCGGGAAGAGGGAAAAAGTCAGTCGTCTTCGGCAAGCGAGAGAACGCACACGTTGCACCTAACGCGGGACGCTATTTGCATATGTGATATATTAATAAACGTAAATTTTGGGAAATTGTCTTTTGTGTTTTGCATTGCCTGGGACCTCTCTTACAATGACCCTTTGCTAATCAAATACAAAGGGACACAACTATACATGGTGGCCCATGAGGGGATCCTGCAATCGCAAACATAATCGAAAATTCTTAGTTCTGTGTAAATAAGCGCCGTTAGATCGCAACTGCGTTAAGTTTGCAAGTCGGCTCTGTATACCGCGAAAAGTGAAGAAGAAAGAAAACGCCGATACATAGACGCAGCTACGGAAGTTTCTGGACCTATCTGGACGTTTTCTTCGCTTCTTTTGGGCTGGATTCTTGTGCATAACGGAATCACAGCTGCACCTAGACTACAGGCCGGCGGCTCTGCGAATCACGGAAGAGGAGAACTGCGATACATAGGCGCAAGACGACAGTTTTTTGAACTTTGGAAACGGTCGTTGATCTTCGCTTCGTCTAGGGGAGGATTCTGGTATACATAACTGAGTAAAGTAGACAAGTTGTGTTCGAAATAAAATTTACTGAGTTTTTCTACTAAATTATTATTTGGGATGGTGAGTTGCGCGAAGTTCGGTTTCACAACATTGGTCAACATGAAAGCGGGATCGGATACTCCTACTTTGGAGCAGCTGGTTATCTTGCAGGCGAATCGATTTCAGTCCGTGAAATCCCTGTTGCAAAATTTTAAAAAGGATTCGCAATCGAGGAAAACGAGGATTTACCTGAAGAAACGGCTGGAACAAGTTGAGAAGTTACGAAGCGCATTTAGGGAGACGGATTCAGTTATCGTGAACCTGGAAGGATTTTCTGTGTCGGCCTATGCCACGAAGGATTTCCAGTCGGAGTTCGAGGAGCGTTACATGGATGCCTATTTCCCTTTCGCGGAGGAGTTGGTCAAACTTGGACCAGAGGCTTGTGTGCCTCCGCCGCAAGTGTCTGGGGGCGCCGATGCGGAAGTGCGGCTGAACATGCCCCAGATGTCGCTTCCGAAGTTCTCCGGCGCGTGTGTCGATTGGCCAGGCTATTGTGATGCCTTCACGAGCCTAATCCACAACAACGCCAATCTGAGTAATGTGGAGAAGTGGCACTTTATCAAGGAGTCGCTGCCGAGGGACCGCGATAATGACATCCGTCAGATGCAGCTTACGGAAGGGAACTATTCGGTGGCTTGGGGATTGATGATCAAGAGGTACAACAATCCTCGCCTCGTTTTTGCCCACCACATGAATGCCATCTACGCGTTGCCTAGGCTACAGAAGGACAACACAGAGTTAATATGGTCGATGTTAAGCACGTTCAATGTTTGTCTGGCTGCATTCAAGCCTTGAACGGGGAATCGCAGCACTGGCTGGCACACTACTTAGCATCGAGGCTACCAAAGGAGACCCAAAACGCTTGGGAGCACCATCAAGGAAGTTGTTCCACAGTTCCATCCAGAGAGTTGGAGTCATTTTTAAACGATCGGCTGGTTGTAATGGATGCGATTGAGAACCGAGGCTCGTCGTTCGACTCCGCTGCAGGCCCAGGATCTTCAGACCCAACCAAACGAGTGCGAGTGCACAGTGCACAGGATCACGCTAGGCGCCCTAGCGGCGCCTGTTACCACTGCGGCGGCGACCATATCCTGCGTCGTTGCTCAACGTTTTTGGCCTTAGACTGCTACCAGAGGAAGAACATAGTAAGCAGGGCTAAATTATGCATCAATTATCTAAGTAAGGCACATGCCCTTTCGCGCTGCACGAGTAATAAAGGCTGTCAAGTTTGTGGGCAGCGTCATGACACATTGTTGCATATAACTGTTTTGGCTCATAGCCAGTCGCCGAGCGGGGTGCCGCTGGATCATGTGGCGCTGACTCCTAGTGCACCTGCAGACAGGGATAGCGTATCTCAACAGCGCAGGCAGCCAACGACAGACCAGAACCCCGGCGCATCTTACGGATGCTATTCAGCAACGTCATCGGATCCGTCTTCGAGAAATGTCCTTCTCGCCACTGCTCGTATCACCGTGCGGAAAGTGAAGAAGAAAGAAAACGCCGATACATAGACGCAGCTACGGAAGTTTCTGGACCTATCTGGACGTTTTCTTCGCTTCTTTTGGGCTGGATTCTTGTGCATAACGGAATCACAGCTGCACCTAGACTACAGGCCGGCGGCTCTGCGAATCACGGAAGAGGAGAACTGCGATACATAGGCGCAAGACGACAGTTTTTTGAACTTTGGAGACGGTCGTTGATCTTCGCTTCGTCTAGGGGTGGATTCTGGTATACATAACTGAGTAAGTAGACAAGTTGTGTGCGAAATAAAATTTACTGAGTTTTTCTACTAAATTATTATTTGGGATGGTGAGTTGCGCGCGAAGTTCGGTTTCACAACATTGGTCAACATGAAAGCGGGATCGGATACTCCTACTTTGGAGCAGCTGGTTATCTTGCAGGCGAATCGATTTCAGTCCGTGAAATCCCTGTTGCAAAATTTTAAAAAGGATTCGGCAATCGAGGAAAACGAGGATTTACCTGAAGAAACGGCTGGAACAAGTTGAGAGTTACGAAGCGCATTTAGGGAGACGGATTCAGTTATCGTGAACCTGGAAGGATTTTTCTGTGTCGGCCTATGCCACGAAGGATTTCCAGTCGGAATTCGAGGAGCGGTACATGGATGCCTATTGCGCTTTCGCGGAGTGCACAATGCACAGGATCACGCTAGGCGCCCTAGCGGCGCCTGTTACCACTGTGGCGGCGACCATATCCTGCGTCGTTGCCTTCAACGTTTTTGGCCTTAGACTGCTACCGGAGGAAGAACATAGTAAGCAGGGCTAAATTATGCATCAATTGTCTAAGTAAGGCATATGCCCTTTCGCGCTGCATGAGTAATCAAGGCGGTCAAGTTTGTGGGCAGCGTCATCACACATTGTTGCATATAACTGTTTTGGCTCATAGCCGGTCGCCGAGCGGGGAGCCGCTGCATCATGTGGCGCCGACTCCTAGTGCACCTGCAGATAGGGATAGCGTACTCTCAACAGCGCAGGCAGCCAACGACAGACCAGAGCCCCGGCGCATCTTACGGATGCTATTCAGCAACGTCATCGGATCCGTCTTCGAGAAATGTCCTTCTCGCCACTGCTCGTATCACCGTGCGGAACCCGGTCAACGGACTGCACGCTGTCATAAATGCCCTGGTCGACCAAGGATCAGAGGCAACCATTGCCTCGGAGCACGTGGTACAGTCCTTGCATCTGAAGCGATCTGGCACCCGAATATCTATTTTTGGGATGGGTATTGGGGGCGGTCGTCGGTGCAGGCCGAGGAGAACTTTTCCCTCAAGCAGATAGCGCCGGCGGTGGGCAGTGAAAGCAGTTTGCTGATGCGTACTTCTACGGGTAGGCATGTGGCTTCCTGCGTGCTGCCGCATCATGCGGTCTTTAAGAAGGAGCGGCAGTCGCTTAAGCAAAGATGTATCGTTGTATAGATGTTCATCCGGAAGACGGCCAATACCAGCGTTTTCGCGTTGACGTTAACCTTTGGTACGGCGTCTGCACCATTCACGGCCATCAGGGTCATTCAGCAGTTGGCGAAGGACGAGCGCTGTTCGTTTCCCAAGGCGGAAGAGGTGTTGATGAGCGAAATATATGTGGATGACATTCTTTCTGGAGGTCACACGTTGGAGGAGGCAAGGGATAAGCGGACACAAGTATCGGGGGCGATAAAATCCGCGTGCATGGAGTTGCGAAAATGGTCCAGCAACGAGTCCAGTCTCTTGCTCTCGAGTCCTGCGGAGCATCAGTGCAGCCGGACTCCCTGTCAAGCACTGTCTCCGGGTGAATTGAGGGGCTTTGGCCTATGGTGGCATGGCCCTGAATGGCTTACACGCAGTCCGAGTGACTGGCCTTCTATGGAGTTCGAGCAGGTCGACACCAACAATGCCGCGCTAGAGGCAAAGGCGGCCAAAGTACGAGTTCACCACGCATTCCCGCTTCCGTCGTTCGTTGGTAGATTTTCTGCTTTTAGCCGGGCTGTACGAGTCACGGCGTATGCGTTGCGGTTCAAGCACAATGCTGTCGGCAAGGGGAAGAGGCGCATCGGCCCCCTAGCCATTGAAGAGCTTGACTTTGCTTTAGGGGCTATAGTGCGCATAGTGCAGCGGGAATCGTTCCCAATGAATTTGGCTGCGGTAAGAGAGAGTAAACGGCTACCTGCGCGAAGTAAATTCTTGAGCTAGTCGCCGATCTTTTCGGAAGGCATCCTGCGAGTGAGGGGCGTCAACGGCATTCTAACTTGCCATATGAGCGCCGGCATCCGATAATACTCTCAAGTTCCCCATCATTTCACTGAGCTGATAATTCGGCTCTCGCATGTTTTGACTCTGCACGGAGGTGCGCAGCTGACGTTAGCGCATACCCGCCAGCGGTTCTGGATAGTGACAGGAAGGCAGGCAGTTCGAAGAGTTGTGCGGAAATGTCCAGTGTTTCCGGGCACAGCCCTCCGCTTCGGCTCAGCTCATGGGAGACTTGCCGCTTATCGAGTGAAACCTTAGTCGTGCATTCATTGCAACGAGAGTTGACTACACAGACGCTATTGAGCTCAAGGCAGAACGGTTGCGAGGCACCAGCTTCTACAAGGGGTACATCGCCGTTTACATTTGCCTTGCAACAATAGCAGTGCATTTGGAAGCGGTGACAGGCCTCACCACGGACCATTTTCTGCTGGCGCTGGACAGGTTCATCGGGGAGAGAGGGATGGTGCAGCACCCATACAGTGACATTGAGACCAACTTTGTGGGTGCGGACAATGTAATGAAGAAGTTCTACTGTAAGCTTCAAGAAGATTACGATCACCCATAGCCCCCAAGCTTGCGTCACAACGGACAACGTGGCACCTCCGCAGTCGCCCAATTTCGGAAGGCTGCGGGAGGCTAACGTGAAGTCGTTGAAACATCACCTGAAGAGGGTCATTGTGGATCGACGGGTCACCCTATGAGGTGTTAACTACGGTGCTTATAAGCACAGAAGCATGTCTTAACTCGCGGCCGCTTTGTCCTCTCACTGGACGCAGACGACCTAGAGGTGCTCACGCCAGCTCATTTCTTGATTGGTGACTCGCTGCATGCTCCCTCCGGAGTTGCGCCCACAATCTAGGTCCTTCGCGGAGCAGTTCCTGATCCAACAGGCTCGGAGTTGGGACTGGCTAGCACATCTACACAGCAGAGGCCCAAGTGGTGCCACGAGGCTGAAGGACTCCAGCTTGGCGACCTCGTCATCATCAAGGACGACCGTTTTCCGCCGTCGCAATGGCTACTGGGGCGCGTCGTCGGAGATACACCCGGGGACGGATGTGTTGGTTCGTGTTGTCACGCTTAAAACCAAGCAAGGCCGGTTGAAGCGTTCGGTGACGAAGCTCTGTCCACTGCCGATCCGATCATAAGCGCCCTCACATACACACCTCAATTATAATTAACTCGTCTCTTGAGCACACTTCTTGCTTGCTTCCCCATACTAGATTCTACCCCACAACCAGGATGGACCGGACAAGCGAAGGTTTCTCATGTTAGCTCTAGCATTGGCGGGCGGCATGTTAAGTTTGCTGCTTGTCCCAGTGTGCTGGAAGATGGGAGCGGGGAGCGGAGAGCAACAGCTGATCGCTCTCGCATTTTTGGGACGATGCGTGGGAGAACGAAAGCGGGATGAGGGAAAAAGTCAGTCGTCTTCGGCAAGCGAGAGAACGCACACGTTGCACCTAACGCGGGACGCTATTTGCATATGTGATATATTTGTAATAATCGTGAATTATTGTAATTTGTCTTTTGTGTTTTG
>NW_024572458.1:0-1460 GCF_018153835.1 Drosophila eugracilis
TATATCATGAAATCCAAAATTTCCCTATTTCGAGGAGGGCATTCATTTAAGTCACCTGTTTCTAGATATGTTTTACATCTTATAATTATACTAAAAACAGTCTTTGAACGATGCGAAAGAAAAAGGCCGAGTGATTTTTTCTATGATTTATTTAGCAGCGCTGCGACTGCGTGTTGACAGCGATAGAACAAAATGTAATGGGCGAGCTGAGCAACCGGATGAGAATCGTGAGCGCTTATCTCGGCTTGTCTTATAAATAAAACGACATACAAATTGCACGCCATAACTTTGGTATTAGCCAGATGACCATACTCCGCCGAAGAGCTGAAGGCATGGACAGCAAAATGTCTCCTTGTTGCCCATCACAATCCAGCTATGCGATCACCGCCCGATCGACACCGTCATCTCCGAAGACAGTGGTCTGCCAAGGCGCCATCGCAAGCGGGGTAAGTTGTCCTCATTGATGAGGGCCATCCTGCCTAGCTGTAAGCGTGGCCATGTCCGATTCTTCCACTTGAAAGCTGGCCAGAAGAGCGGGTTTTCGACGAAGGGTATGATGAAAATGACGACGACAATGATGACGATAAGGAGATGTTGACGCCGCCGCCTTTACCAGTACTTCCACTTCCACCTGCCAATGCCTGCACCGGTGAGGAGGAGGAAGTGGATGTACAGCCAGATCCAGCAGGCATAATGAAGTACATGAATTTTGGAAGATGAGTTATGCTGTAATACAAAGCGAGGAAAATTTAAATAAGTAGCTGTTGTGATCTGTGACATGTGCTCCAACCAAGACGAGTGCAAAGATTGCGGTAGGGATTCATCCCAGTCAGGCTTATCCTTTCAAAGGACCTACATAAAAATCTTTAGCTTGGAGTTGATAGGGGCTATAATCCTAGAATGTAGCTATTGCTTGCCAAAAAAATTGCTGCGCTTGGATGCAGTCTGGTCTGTCCACGGGAATGAGAAGCTGAAAAAAAAATTATCCGATAGGGTATCCCAAGCTGATTTAGCATCGAGTGCCTTAAAATGAAGGTGGGAAGGTTGCAGTTGAAATAAGTGCTCGCCTAGAAGCATCCTCCTTCGAAAATAATTTGTTGAAAAATCTGAGCCGCTTCTCTTTAATGTGTCGAAATTGACTCAGACTCAGACTGAATGCTGGGCTCTTAAATCGAAGGAAACTGAAGTTGAGCGCGTAGGGGCTCAACTTCGAAATGGTTGTAAATCTGAGCACTTCTCTTTAATGTATCGAAATTGACTCGAACTCAGACTGGATGCTGGGCTCTTAAATCTAGTAAGCTGAGTTGAGCGCGTAGGGGCTCCAACCATTGAGCACCCTGAACGATCGAGCCAAGTCCTGATGGGTAAATTGCCCTAATCGAATTTGTCCAATACAAAGCAGCTCGAAGAATAAACTTGCTCCAATAGGCAAGTCAATGCGCTGACTTTTGTAGACGAGA
>NW_024572459.1:0-583 GCF_018153835.1 Drosophila eugracilis
CCAGGAGTATGTTATTCGAAGCGCAGGCGAGAGCCTGTGGGCCGAGGCAGTACAGACTGCTTATATCTGCGCAATAGGTCAAAGAAACACAAGCGTTGTGCAACATGACACCATAGGGGTGTGGTTTGGCAGAAAACCGTATTTGTGTGTCGCACCTCAGGTTTTTGGCTCAAAGCAATCGTATTGAATAAAGCCCATAAAGTTTAGCCAAAAGGTAATGGATACGTTATGATTGGCTATTCAGCAACGGCAAAAGCCTTATCTTTTGTTTTGTCCTAAATCAAGGAAGAGATTGTATTGAAAGCGAAGATGTTTATTTTCTAGGAAAATAATGTAGGTGATTAATCTCAACGATAAAAATGGACATGGCATTGTTTATTTGATGATTTTTGTAGCACAATAATCAGCAGGCACAAGGCAACAATGATGAGCAGCTTCCAGGCAGAGGATGATTTGGACGTCGGAGAAGGGTGACTTGGACACAGGAGATGATCAGAACAGTGATGAATACGAGAGTGCTATCCAGCGATGAGCCAGGCAGCCTGCGCTATCTGAAAACCCGTGGACCAGGGCGTCAAGACTC
>NW_024572460.1:0-2295 GCF_018153835.1 Drosophila eugracilis
AAGGCTATCAATCGTTAATAGGCACCCTGATGTATTTGGCTATAACAACTAGGCCAGACATACTACACTCGGTAGTGAAACTGGCGCAGCGCAACGCCAATCCTCACAAGGAGCATGAAGTTTCGGCAAAGCGCGTGCTGAGATATCTTAAAGGCACGGCTAACATGAAGCTTCACTATCAGGCTACTGGAAAGGAGATACATGGATACGTGGACGCTGACTGGGCTAACGATACTACAGATCGCAAATCGTATAGCGGGTACGTCTTCATTGCTGCTGGCGGGGCAATTTCGTGGAATCCAAAAAGCAAAGTTCGGTGGCACTTAGCAGCACCGAAGCCGAGTACATTGCCTTATCCACGGCAGCTAGAGAGGCGATATATCTGAAGAAACTATTGTATGAAATGGGTTTCTTAGAAACCAAGTCCGTTTTGTTGTATTGCGATAATCAAAGCGCACAATGTTTAGCTAAGAATCCGATTTTGCATAAACGTAGTAAACATATTGATATTAAGTTTCATCATGTACGAGAGTTATATACTAAAAATGAAATAGATGTTAAGTATATAAGTACTAATGATATGGTCTCAGATGTGTTAACTAAAAACTTGCAAAAGAACAAACATGTAAAATGTATTAATGAAATGAATTGTTATTAATATGTATAAAGTATATGATTGTTGAGAAGGAGTGTTGAAATATGATTTGTCGGGCAACAATCGATATACAAACTTTGGTCACTCTTAAGCTACCCTTTTATTGCTTTATGCGATATTTTCTTATGTATTCTTTCTTCTTGTATCTGCTTTTGAAGACGTCACCACATATTGTCGCGCAGCCTTATTAAACATATAAACTTATAAGTTACTCATGTTAAACATACAGCTTCTTATCCGAGTTCCACAATAAATAAAATATCATATAACCAACAATTTAATATTTAATATTTAATATTTAATATTTAATATTTAATATTTAATATTTAATATTTAATATTTAATATTTAATATTTAATATTTAATATTTAAATATTTAATATTTAATATTTAATATTTAATATTTAAATATTTAATATTTAATATTTAATATTTAATATTTAATATTTAATATTTAATATTTAATATTTAATATTTAATATTTAATATTTAATATTTAATATATTTTAAATATTTAATATTTAATATTTAATATTTAATATTTAATATTTAAATATTTAATATTTAATATTTAATATTTAATATTTAATATTTAATATTTAATATTTAATATTTAATATTTAATATTTAATATTTAATATTTAATATTTAATATTTAATATTTAATATTTAATATTTAATATTTAATATTTAATATTTAATATTTAATATTTAATATTTAATATTTAATATTTAATATTTAATATTTAATATTTAATATTTAATATTTAATATTTAATATTTAATATTTAATATTTTAATATTTAATATTTAATATTTAATATTTAATATTTAATAATATTTAATATTTAATATTTAATATTTAATATTTAATATTTAATATTTAATATTTAATATTTAATATTTAATATTTAATATTTAATATTTAATATTTAATATTTAATATTTAATATTTAATATTTAATATTTAATATTTAATATTTAATATTTAATATTTAATATTTAATATTTAATATTTAATATTTAATATTTAATATTTAATATTTAATATTTAATATTTAATATTTAATATTTAATATTTAATATTTAATATTTAATATTTAATATTTAATATTTAATATTTAATATTTAATATTTAATATTTAATATATTTAATATTTAAATATTTAATATTTAATATTTAATATTTAATATTTAATATTTAATATTTAATATTTAATATTTAATATTTAATATTTAATATTTAATATTATATTTAATATTTAATATTTAATATTTAATATTTAATATTTAATATTTAATATTTAATATTTAATATTTAATATTTAATATTTAATATTTAATATTTAATATTTAATATTTAATATTTAATATTTAATATTTAATATTTAATATTTAATATTTAATATTTAATATTTAATATTTAATATTTAATATTTAATATTTAATATTTAATATTTAATATTTAATATTTAATATTTAATATTTAATATTTAATATTTAATATTTAATATTTAATATTTAATATTTAATATTTAATATTTAATATTTAATATTTAATATTTAATATTTAATATTTAATATTTAATATTTAATATTTAATATTTAATATTTAATATTTAATATTTAATATTTAATAT
>NW_024572461.1:0-12816 GCF_018153835.1 Drosophila eugracilis
ACAGGCAACCAGGCAACCAGGCCAAGCAGGCCCAGCCTTGAGCAACCCAGGCAACCAGGCAACAGGCAGCGGGCAGACAGGCAACCAGGCAACCGGGCAACAGGCGGCAGGCGAGCAGGCAGCCCAGGCAAACAGGCAACAGGCAGCAGGCGACAGGCGACAGGCGGCAGGCTGACAGGCAACTGCAACAGGCAACAGGCAACAGAGCAACAACAGGCAACAGGCAACAGGCAACAGGCAACTTGGGCAACAGGCAACCGGCAACAGAGCAACAAGAACAACAAGCAACAAGCAACAGAGCAACAGGCAACAGGCAGCAGAGCAACAGGCAACAGGCAACCCCAACAGGCAACCAGGCAGTGAGCCAACAACAGGCAACAGGCAACAGGCAACAGGCAACAGGCAACAGGCAACAGGCAACAGGCAACCCAGGCAGGAACAGGCAGCAGGCAACAGGCAACAGGCAACAGGCAGCAGGCAGCAGGCGCGCTGCAGGCAACAGGCGACGGGCAACAGGCAGCAGGCGGCCAAGGCAGCAGGCGGCAGGCGGCAGGCGGCAAGGCAGGCTGCAGGCAAGCAGGCAGCAGGCGGCAGGCAGCAGGCAACAGGCGGCAGGCAACCAGGCGGCAGGCAACAGGCAGGCAGGCAACAGGCAGCAACAGGCGGCAGGCAGCAGGCTAACAGGCAAAGGCTGCAGGCAACAGGCAGGCTGACAGGCGGCAGGCAGCAGGCGGCAGGCAGCAGGCGACAGGGGCAGGCGGCAGGCGGCGGGCGGCAGGCGGCAGGCAGGCGGCGGGCGGCAGGCTGACGGGCGGCAGGCGGCGGGCAGCAGGCGACAGGCAGCAGGCGAACAGGCAACAGGCAACAGGCAACAGGCAACAGGCAACAAGGCAACAGGCAACAAACAGCAGGCAACAGGCGGCAGGCGGCAGGCAGCGGGCTGACAGGCGGCAGGCAGCAGGCGACCAGGCGACAGGCAACAGGCGACAGGCGGCAGGCGGCAGGCAACAGGCGACAAGGCTGACAGGCGGCAGGCGGCAGGCGGCAAGGCGGCAGGCGGCAGGCGGCAGGCGGCAGGCGGCAGGCGGCACCAGGCAACAGGCGACGGGCAACAGGCGGCAGGCAGGCAGGCGCCGGGCTAGCAGGCGGCAGGCGGCAGGCGGCAGGCGGCAGGCGGCAGGCGGGCAGGCAGCCCAGGCAACGGCAGGCAACAGGCAACAGGCAACAGGCAACAGGCTGAGCAACAGGCAACAGGCAACAGGCAACAGGCGCAGCAGGCGGCAGGCAACAGGCAACAGGCGAAGCAGGCAGCAGGCGACAGGCAACAGGCAAAACGGCACAGGCGGCCCAGGCAACTAGGCGGCAGGCGGCAGGCGGCAGGCGACAGGCAAGCAGGCGGCAGGCGACAGGCGGCAGGCAGGCACAGGCAGCAGGCAGCAGGCAACAGGCAACAGGCAACAGGCAACAGGCAACAGGCAACAGGCGGCAGGCGGCAGGCGGCAGGCGGCGGCAGCAGAGCAGGCGGCAGGCGGCAGGCGGCAGGCTGGCGGGCGGCAGGCAACAGGCGGCAGGGACGGGCGACAGGCGGCAGGCAACAGGCGGCAGGCTAACAGGCAACAGGCGACAGGCAACGGGCAGCGGCAGGCCGGGCGACAGGCCCAGGCGACGGGCAACAGGCGGCAGGCTGACAGACGACGGCAACAGGCTGACAGGCAACAGGCGGCAGGCGACAGGCAGCAGGCGACAGGCTGCGGGCGCAGGCGACGGGCGGCGGCGGCAGGCAACAGACGGCAGGCGGCAGGCGACAGCCGGCAGGCGGCAGGCGAGCAGGCGGCAGGCGGCAGGCAGGCAACAGGCGGCAGGCGACAGGCGGCAAGGCAACGGGCGGCAGGCGGCAGGCGACAGGCGGCAGGCGGCAGGCGACAGGCGAGCAGGCGGCAGGCTGGCGGCGGCGACGGGCGACAGGCTGACAGGCGGCAGGCTGGCAGGCGGCGGAGCCCGACAGGCGGCAGGCGGCGGGCGGCGGGCTGACGAGGCGGCAGGCGGCAGGCGCAGGCGGCGGCGGCGGGCGGCAGGCGGCAGGCGGCAGGCAGGCGACGGGCGGCAGGCGGCAGGCGGCAGGCGGCAGGCGGCAGGCGGCAGGCGAGCAGGCACAGGCGGCAGGCGGCAGGCGGCGGGCTGACAGGCGGCAGGCGCAGGCGGCAGGCGGCAGGCGGCAGGCGACAGGCGGCGGGCGGCGGGCGACGGGCGGCGGGCGGCGGGCGACGGGCGACGGGCGGCAGGCTGACGGGCGGCAGGCGGCAGGCGGCCCAGGCGGCAGGCTGACAGGCGGCTGGGCAGGCGACAGGCGACGGGCTGACGGCAGGCGGCCAAGGCGGCAGGCGGCAGGCGGCGGGCGAGGCGGCAGCCAGTGACGGGCGGCAGGCGGCAGGCAACAGGACGGGCGACAGGCAACGGGCAACAGGCAGCGGGCGGCAGGCGGGCGAGCAGGCGGCAGGCGGCAGGCAGGCAGACAGGCGACAGGCGGCAGGCAACGCGGCAACAGGCGGCAGGCGGCAGGCGGCAGGCGACAGGCGGCAGGCGGCGGGCGACAGGCGGCAGGCGGCAGGCGGCGGGCGGCAGGCAGCAGGCGGCAGGCGGCAGGCTGACAGGCGGCAGGCAGGCAACAGGCGGCAGGCGGCAAGCGGGCGACAGGCAACAGGCAACAGGCAACAGGCAACAGGCGAAGGCAACAGGCAACAGGCAACAGGCAACAGGCAAACAACAAGCGACAAGCAACAGGCAACAGGCGGCAGGCTAACAGGCAAACGGCAGGCGACAGGCGGCAGGCGGCAGGCGGCAGGCGGCAGGCGGCGCAGGCGACAGGCGGCAGGCGGCGGCAGGCGGCAGGCGGCAGGCGGCAGGCGGCAGGCGGCAGGCGGCAGGCGGCAGGCGGCAGGCGGCGGGCTGACAGGCGGCAGGCGGCAGGCGGCAGGCGGCAGGCTGACAGGCAGCAGGCGGCAGGCGGCAGGCAGCAGGCGACAGGCGGCAGGCGGCAGGCGGCAGGCGGCAAAACAACAGGCGGCAGGCGACAGGCAACAGGCAAGAGCAACAGGCAACAGGCGGCAAGCAACAGACAAGCAAGGCAGGCTAACAGGCAGCAGACGGCAAACGACAGAGCAACAAGCAACAAACGGCAAACAACAAACGGCAAACGGCAGGCAACAGGCGACAGGCAACAGGCGGCAGGCGACAGGCGGCAGGCGACAGGCGGCGGGCGACAGGCAACAGGCAACGGGCAACAGGCAACAGGCTAACAGGCAGAGCGTAGGCAACAGGCAGGCTGACAACAGGCAGGCCCAGGCAACAGGCGGCAGGCGGCAGGCGGCAGGCGACAGGCGGCAGGCGGCAGGCGGCGGGCGACAGGCGGCGGGCGGCAGGCGGCAGGCGGCGGGCTGACGGGCGACAGGCGGCAGGGCAGGCGGCAGGCGGCGGGCGGCAGGCGACAGGCGGCAGGCGGCAGGCGGCAGGCGGCAGGCGGCAGGCGGCAGGCGGCAGGCGGCAGGCGGCAGGCGGCAGGCGGCAGGCGGCAGGCGGCAGGCTGACAGGCGGCAGGCGGCGGGCGGCGGCAGGCGGCGGCCAGGCGGCAGGCGGCAGGCGGCAGGCGACAGGCGGCGGCAGGCGACAGGCGGCAGGCGGCAACAGGCGGCAGGCGGCAGGCGGCGGGCGACGGGCGGCAGGCGGCGGCGGCGACGGGCGGCAGGCGGCGGGCGGCAGGCGACAGGCGGCGGGCAGGCGGAGGCTGGCAGGCGGCGGGCGACAGGCGACGGGCGGCAGGCGACGGGCGGCAGGCGACAGGCGGCAGGCAACAGGCGGCAGGCGGCAGGCAACAGGCAACAGGCAACAGGCCCAGGCGGCAAACAGGCGGCAGGCAGCAGGCAAGGCAACAGGCGGCAAACAACAAACAACAGGCAACAGGCAACAGGCAACAGGCAACAAACAGCAAACAACAGAACGGCGGCAGGCAACAGGCAACAGGCGGCAGGCAACAGGCGACAGGCAACAGGCAACAGGGCAACAGGCAACAGGCAACAAGCAGGCGGCAGGCAGCAGGCGGCAGGCGAGCAGGCGACAGGCGGCAGGCAGCAGGCGGCAGGCGGCAGGCGGCAGGCTGCAGGCGGCAGGCGGCCGCAGGCGGCAGGCGGCAGGCGGCAGGCGGCAGGCGGCAGACCCAAGCAGGCGGCAGGCGGCAGGCGGCAGGCGGCAGGCGGCAGGCGGCAGGCGGCAGGCGACAGGCGACAGGCGGCAGGCGGCAGGCAGGCGGCGGCGGGCGGCAGGCGGCAGGCGACAGGCGGCAGGCGGCAGGCGGCAGGCGACAGGCGGCAGGCGGCAGGCGAACAGGCAGCGGGCGGCAGGCGGCAGGCGGCAGGCGGCAGGCGGCAGGCGGCAGGCGGCAGGCGGCAGGGCGGCAGGCGGCAGGCGGCAGGCGACAGGCGGCAGGCGGCGGGGCGGCAGGCGGCGGGCGACGGGCGGCAGGCGCAGGCGGCAGGCGGCGGGCGACAGGCGACGGGCGGCGGGCGGCAGGCGGCAGGCGACGGGCGGCAGGCGGCGGGCGGCAGGCGGCAGGCGGCAGGCGGCAGGCGGCAGGCGGCAGGCAGGCTGGCGGCAGGCGGCAGGCGGCAGGCAACAGGCGGCAGGCGGCAGGCGGGCTGACAGGCGGCAGGCGGCAGGCGGCAGGCGGCAGGCGGCAGGCGGCAGGCGGCAGGCGGCAGGCGACGGGCGGCAGGCGACAGGCAACAGGCGGCAGGCGGCAGGCGGCAGGCGGCAGGCGGCAGGCGGCAGGCTGGCAGGCGGCAGGCGGCAGGCGGCAGGCGGCAGGCGGCAGGCAGCAGGCGGCAGGCGGCAGGCGGCAGGCGGCAGGCGGCACAGGCGGCAGGCAGCAGCAGGGCGGCAGGCCGACAGGCGGCAGGCGGCAGGCGGCAGGCGGCAGGCGGCGGCAGGCAGGCAGGCGGCAGGCGGCGGCGGCAGGCAACAGGCGAGGCGGCAGGCGGCAGGCAGGCAACAGGCAGCAGGCAACAGGCAACAGGCAGACAGGCAACAGGCAACCAGGCGGCGGGCAACAGGCAACAGGCAACAGGCGGCGGGCTGACGGGCAACAGGCAGCCGGGCGGCAGGCGGCAGGCAACAGAGGCGGCGGCAAACAGGCGCAGGCAACAGGCAACAGAGGCAGGCAACCCGGCTAAGGGCAACAGGCGGCAGGCGGCAGGCGGCAGGCAACGGGCGGCAGGCGGCGGGCGGCAGGCGGCAGGCTGACAGGCGGCCACAGGCGGCGGGCTGACAGGCGGCCCGGGCGGCAGGCGGCAGGCGGCAGGCAGCAGGCGGCAGGCGGCAGGCGGCAGGCGGCAGGCGGCAGGCGGCAGGCGACAGAGCAGGCGGCAGGCGGCAGGCGGCAGCAGACGGGCGGCAGGCGGCAGGCGACAGGCAACAGGCGGCAGGCTGGCAGGCGGCAGGCGGCAGGCGGCAGGCGGGCGACGGGCGGCGGGCGGCAGGCGACAGGCGACGGGCGACAGGCGGAAGGCGGCGGGCGGCGGGCGGCAGGCGGCAGGCGGCAGGCGGAGGCAGCAGGCGACAGGCACGGGCTGACAGGCGGCAGACGCAGGCGGCAGGCGGCAGGCGGCAGGCGCGGGCGGCAGGCACGGGCGGCGGGCTGACAGGCGGCAGGCGGCAGGGGCGGCAGGCGGCGGGCGCCAGCCGACGGGCGGCAGGCGGCAGGCGGCAGGCGGCAGGCGGCAGGCGGCGGGCGGCAGGCTGACGGGCGGCAGGCAGCAGGCGACGGGCGGCAAGCTGACAGAGCAGCAGGCAACGGGCGGCAGACAACGGCGGGCGGCGGGCGGCGGGCGGCGGGCGGCAGGCGGCGGGCGGCGGGCGACGGGCGGCGGGCGGCGGGCGGCGAGGCTGACGGGCGACGGGCGGCGGGCGGCAGGCTGGCAGGCGGCGGGCTGACAGGCGGCAGGCGACAGGCGGCAGGCGGCAGGCGGCAGGCGGCAGGCTGACAGGCGGCAGGCGGCAGGCGGCAGGCGGCGGGCGGCAGGCGGCCAGGCGGCAGGCGAGCAGGCGGCAGGCGGCAGGCGGCGGGCGGCAGGCGGCAGGCCGGCAGGCGACAGGCGGCAGGCGGCAGGCGACAGGGCGACAGGCAACAGGCGGCAGGCAGACCAGGCGGCAGGCGGCAGGCGGCTGCAGGCGGCAGGCGGCAGGCGGCAGGCGGCAGGCGGCAGGCGGCAGGCGGCAGGCGGCAGGCGGCCAGGCAGCAGGCAACAGGCGGCAGGCGGCAGGCGGCAGGCAGGCGGCAGGCGGAGGCGGCAGGCGACCAGGCGACAGGCAACAGGCGGCAGGCGACAGGCAACAGGCAGCAGGCAACAGGCGGCAGGCGGCAGGCAGCAGGCAGCAGGCGGGCAGGCGGCAGGCGACAGGCGACAGGCGGCAGGCGGCAGGCAACAGGCGGCAGGCGGCAGGCAACCAGGCAGCAGGCGGCAGGCGACAGGCGGCAGGCGACAGGCGGCAGGCGGCAGGCTGACAGGCGGCGGGCAGCGACAGGCGGCGGGCGGCAGGCGGCGGGCGGCGGGCTGACAGGCGGCGGGCGGCAGGCGGCAGGCGGCAGGCGGCAGGCGACAGGCGGCAGGCGGCCCAGGCAACAGGCGGCAGGCAGCAGGCGAGGCGACAGGAACAGGCGGCAAGGCAGGCGACAGGCAACAGGCAACAGGCGGGCCCCGGGCGGCAGGCGGCAGGCGGCAGGCGCAGGCGGCAGGCCGGACGGGCAACAGGCGGCAGGCGGCGCAGGCGGCAGGCGGCAGGCGGCAGGCGGCAGGCAGGCAGGCAGCAGGCGGCAGGCAACAGGCGGCAGGCGGCAGGCGGCAGGCGACAGGCGGCAGGCGGCGGGCAACGGGCAACAGGCGGCAGGCAACGGGCGGCAGGCGGCAGGCGGCAGGCGGCAGGCGGGCGGCAGGCGGCAGGCAGCGGGCAGCAGGCGGGCAGGCAACAGGCAACGGGCAACAGGCAACAGGCAACGGGCTAACAGGCAACAGGCAACAGGCAGGCGGGCGACAGGCGGCAGGCGGCAGGCAACAGGCGACAGGCGACGGGCGGCAGGCAAGCAGGCAACAGGCAACAGGCGGCAGGCGGCAGGCGGCGGGCGGCAGGCGACAGGCGGCGGGCGGCAGGCGGCAGGCAACCGGCGACAGGCTGACAGGCAACAGGCGGCAGGCACGGCAGGCGGCAGGCGGCAGGCGGCAGGCAACAGGCCCAGGCGGCAGGCGGCAGGCGGCAGGCAGACAGGCGGCAGGAGACCGGCAGGCGGCAGGCGGCGGGCGGCAGGCGGCAGGCGGCAGGCGGCGGGCGCAGGCGGCAGGCGGCAGGCGGCCGGGCGGCAGGCGACAGGCGGCGAGCGGGCGGCGGGCGCAGGCGGCAGGCGGCAGGCGGTAGGCGGCAGGCGGCAGGCGGCAAGCGGCAGGCAGCAGGCGGGGCAGGCGGCAGGCGGCCGGCAGGCGGCAGGCGGCGCAGGCGGCAGGCAGCGGCAGGCAACAGGCAACAGGCGGCAGGCAACAGGCAACAGGCAGGCGACAGGCGGCAGGCGGCAGGCGGCAGGCGGCAGGCGGGCGACAGGCGGCAGGCGGCAGGCGGCGGGCGGCAGGCGGCCGGCAGGCGGCAGGCGGCAGGCGGCAGGCGGCAGGCGGCGGGCGGCAGGCGGCAGGCGGCGGGCGGCGGGCGGCAGGCTGACAGGCGGCAGGCGGCGGGGCTGGCAGGCGGCAGGCGGCGGGCGGCGGGCGGCAGGCGGCAGGCCGGGCGGCGGGCGACGGGCAAAGCAACAGGCGGCGGGCGGCAGGCGGCAGGCGGCAGGCGGCGGGCGGCGGGCGGCAGGCGGGCAGGCGGCAGGCGGCAGGCGGCAGGCGGCAGGCGGCAGGCGGCGGGCGGCAGGCGGCAGGCGGCGGGCGGCAGGCGGCGGGCGGCGGGCGGCAGGCGACGGGCGGCAGGCGGCAGGCGGCAGGCGGCGGCGGCAGGCGGCGGGCGACAGGCGGCGCGGGCGGCAGGCGGCAGGCGGCAGGCGGCAGGCGGCAGGCGGCAGGCAGCAGGCAACAGGCAACAGGCAACAGGCAGGCAGGCCAGGCGGCAAAGGCAACAGGCAACAGGCAACAGGCAAACAGCAGGCAACAGGCAACAGGCGGCAGGCAACAGGCAACAGGCAACAGGCAACAGGCAAACAGGCAGGCGGGCAACAGGCTGACAGGCAGCAGGCAACGGGCGCGGCAGGCGGCAGGCAACGGCAGGCGGCGGGGCGACAGGCGGCAGGCGGCAGGCAACAGGCGAGCGGCAGGCAACAGGCAGGCGGCAGGCTGACGGGCGGCAGGCTGACAGGCGGCAGGCGACAGGCGGCAGGCAACAAACTGGCAGGCGGCAGGCGGCAGGCGGCAGGCGACAAACAGCGGGCGACAGGCAACAACAGGCAAGGCAACAGGCAAACGGAGCAACAGGCGACAACGGCAGGCAAGGCAACAGGCAACAAGCAAAGGCAACAGGCGACGGGCAACAAAAACAAAAGAAACAACAAAGTAGAAACAGAAACAAAAAAAGCGGCAGGCGGCGGGCAAGCAGGCGGCAGGCGGCAGGCGGCAGGCGGCAGGCGGCAGGCGGCAGGCGACAGGCGGCGGGCGGCAGGCGGCAGGCGGCAGGCGGCAGGCGGCAGGCGGCAGGCGACAGGCGGCGGGCTGACAGGCAGCAGGCGGCAGGCGGCGCGGCAGGCGGCAGGCGGCAGGCGGCAGGCGGCAGGCGACGGGCAGCAGGCGGCAGGCGGCGGGCGACAGGCGGCAGGCGGCAGGCGGCAGGCGGCAGCGGCAGGCGGCAGGCGGCGGGCGGCAGGCGGCAGGCGGCAGGCGGCAGGCGGCAGGCGGCAGGCGGCGGCAGGCGACAGGCGGCAGGCGGAGGGCGGGCGGCAGGCGGCAGGCGGCAGGCAAGCAGGCGGCAGGCGGCAGGCGGCAGGCGCAGGCGGCAGGCGGCGGGCGGCAGGCTGACAGGCGGCAGGCGGCGGGCGAGGCGAAAGGCTGGCGGCGGGCTGACAGGCGGCAGGCGGCGGGCGGCAGGCGGCGGCGGCAGGCGGCAGGCGGCCCGGGCTGACAGGCGGCAGGCGGCAGGCGGCAGGCGGCAGGCGGCGGGCGGCAGGCGGCAGGCGGCGGGCGACTAAGGCTGAACCCAGGGACAGGCGGGGCAGACAGGCGGCGGCAGGCTGACAGGCGGCAACAGGCGGCGGCAGGCGGCGGGCGACAGGCGGCAGGCAACAGGCGGCAGGCGACGGGCGGCAGGCGGCAGAAACGGCAACAGGCGGCAGGCGACCGGGCAGCAGGCGGCAGGCAGGCGGCGACAGGCGGCAGGCGACGGGCGGCAGGCGGCGGGCGGCGGGCGGCGGGCTGGCAGGCGGCAGGCGCGGGCGGCAGGCAGGACAGGCGGCAGGCGGCAGGCGGCAGCAGGCGGCAGGCGGCGACAGGCGGCAGGCAGGCGGCAGGCGGCAGGCGGCAGGCGGCAGGCGGCAGGCGGCAGGCGGCAGGCGGCAGGCGGCAGGCGGACGGGCGGCAGGCGGCAGGCGACAGGCGGCAGGCGGCAGGCGGCAGGCGGCAGGCGGCAGGCGGCAGGCGGCAGGCGGCAGGCGGCGGGCGGCAGGCGACAGGCAACAGGCGAAAACGGGCGGCAGGCGGCAGGCAGGCAACGGCAGGCGGCAGGCGGCAGGCGGCAGGCGGCAGGCGGCAGGCGGCGGGCTGGCGGGCGGCAGGCGGCAGGCGGCAGGCGGCGGGCGGCAAGGCGGCGGGCGACAGGCGGCAGGCGACAGGCGGCAGGGCGGCGGCAGGCGGCAGGCGGCGGCAAGGCGGCAGGCGGCAGGCGGCAGGCGGCAGGCAGGCGGCAGGCGGCAGGCGGCAGGCGGCAGGCGGCAGGCAGGCGGCAGGCGGCGGGCGGCAGGCGGCAGGCGGCAGGCGACGGGCGGCAGGCAACAGGCGGCAGGCGGCAGGCGACAGGCGGCAGGCAACAGGCAGGCGGCAGGCGGCAGGCAACGGCAGGCGGCAGGCGGCCCAGGCGGCAGGCGGCAGGCAAGGGCGGCAGGCGGCAGGCGGCAGGCGGCAGGCGGCAGGCGGCAGGCGGCAGGCGGCAGGCAGCAGGCAACAGGCGGCAAGGCGGCAGGCGGCAGGGCAGGCAAGCAGGCAGGCAGGCGGGCAGGCAGCAGGCGCAGGCGGCAGGCGGCAGGCGGCAGGCGGCAGGCGGCAGGCGGCAGGCGGCAGGCGACGGGCAACGGGCGGCAGGCAACAGGCAGGCAGGCGGCAGGCGGCAGGCGGCGGGCTGGCAGGCGGCAGGCAACAGGCGGCAGGGCAGGCGGCAGGCAGCAGGCAGGCAGGCAGGCAACAGGCGGCAGGCGGCAGGCAGCAGGCGGCAGGCGGCAGGCAGCAGGCGGCAGGCAGCAGGCGGCAGGCGGACAGGCGGCAGGCGGCAGGCAGCAGGCTAACGGGGCGACAGGCGGCGGCGGGCGCGGCAGGCGGCGGGCGACAGGCGGCGGGCGGCAGGCGGCAGGCGGCAGGCGGCAGGCGGCAGGCGGCAGGCGGCGGGCGGCAGGCGGCAGGCGGCAGGCGGCAGGCGGCAGGCGGCGGGCGACAGGCGGCAGGCGGACAGGCGGCAGGCGGCGGGCGGCAGGCGGCAGGCGGCAGGCGGCAGGCGGCAGGCGGCGGGCGGAGCAGGCGGCAGGCGGCAGGCGGCGGGCGGCAGGCGGCAGGCGGCGGGCGGCAGGCGGCGGGCGGGCGCAGGCGGCGGGCGGCAGGCGACAGGCGGCGGGCGACAGGCGGCAGGCAAGCAGGCGGCAGGCGGCAGGCGGCAGGCGGCAGGCGACAAGCAGGCGGCAGGCGGCAGGCGGCAGGCGGCAGGCGGCAGGCGGCAGGCGGCAGGCGGCAGGCGGCAGGCGGCAGGCGACAGGCGACAGGCGGCAGGCAGGCAGGCGGCAGGCGGCAGGCGGCAGGCGGCGGGCGGCAGGCGGCAGGCGGCAGGCGGCGGGCGGCAGGCGGCAGGCGGCGGCAGGCGGCAGGCGGCAGGCGGCAGGCGGCAGGCGGCGGGCGGCAGCGGGCGAAGGCGGCAGGCGACAGGCGGCAGGCGGCAGGCGGCAGGCGACAGGCGGCAGGCGGCAGGCGGCAGGCGGCAGGCGGCGGGCGGCAGGCGGGCGGCAGGCAGGCGGCAGGCGGCAGGCGGCAGGCGGCAGGCGGCGGGCGGCAGGCAACAGGCAACAGGCAACAGAAAACAGGCGGCAAACGAGGCGGCAGGCGGCAGGCGGCAGGCAAGGCAACAAACAGCAGGCGGGCAACAGGCGGCAAGCAACAGGCAACAGGCAGCAGGCAACAGGCGGCAGGCAACAGGCGGCAGGCAACGGCCAGGCAGGCAGGCAACAGGCGGCAGGCAACAGGCGGCAGGCAGCAGGCAACAGGCGGCAGGCAACAGGCAGCGGGCAACAGGCAGCAGGCGGCAGGCAGCAGGCAACCCAGGCAGGCAGGCAACAGGCAACAGGCAACAGAGAGCAACAGGCAGCAGGCAACAGGCAACAGGCAACAGGCAACAGGCAACAGGCAGCAGGCGGACAGGCGGCAGGCAACAGGCGGCAGGCGACGGGCGGCAGGCGGCCAGGCGACAGGCGGCGGGCGGCCAGGCGGCAGGCGGCAGGCGACAGGCGGCAGGGCGACAGGCGGCAGGCGGCAGGCGACAGGCGGCAGGCGGCAGGCGGCAGGCGGCAGGCGGCAGGCGGCAGGCTGACAGGCGACAGGCAGCAGGCGGCAGGACGGCAGGCGGCAGGCGGCGGGCGGCAGGCGGACAGGCAGGCAGGCAGCAGGCGACGGGCGGCAGGCAGCAGGGGCAGGCTGACAGGCGGCAGGCGGCAGGCGGCAGGCGGCAGGCGGCAGGCGAGGCTGACGGGCGACAGGCTAAAGGGCAGGCGGCAGGCGGCAGGCTGGCAGGCGGCAGGCGGCAGGCGGCAGGCGGCAGGCGGCGGGCGGCAGGCGGCGGCGACGGGCGGCAGGCGGAGGCGGCAGGCGGCGAGCGGCAGGCGGCGAGCGGCAGGCGGCGGGCGGCCGGGCGGGCAGGCGGCGGGCGGCAGGCGGCAGGCGGCAGGCGACAGGGGCAGGCGACAGGCGGCAGGCAGGCAGGCGGCAGGCGGCAGGCGGCAGGCGGCAGGCGGCAGGCAGCAGGCGGCAGGCGAGCGGCAGGCAGCAGGCAGCAGGCGACAGGCGGCAGGCGGCAGGCGGCAGGCGGCAGGCGGCAGAGCTGACAGGCGGCGGGCGGCGAGCAGGCGGCAGGCGGCGGGCGGCGGGGGCTGACAGGCGGCAGGCGACAGGCGGCAGGCTGACAGGCGAAGAGGCACGGGCGGCAGGCGGCAGGCGGCAGGCGGCAGGCGGGCGGCAGGCGGCAGGCGGCGGGCGGCAGGCAACAGGCAACAGGCAACAGGGCAACAAAAAGCAAACGGCAGGCGGCAGGCAGCAGGCGGGCTGACCCAGGCGGCAGGCGGCAGGCGGCGGGCGGCAGGCGGCGGGCGGCAGGCGGCAGGCGACGGGCGGCAGGCGGCCAGGCGCGTAGGCGCAGGCTGACAGGCGCAGGCGGCTGGGCTGACAGGCGGCAGGCGGCAAGCGGCAGGCGGCAGGCGGCAGGCGACTGACAGGCGGCAGGCGGCAGGCGACGGGCGGCGGGCGGCAGAGCGGCAGGCGGCGGGCGACGCGGCGAGGCAACGAGCGGCGGGCAGACAG
Source organism: Drosophila eugracilis (assembly GCF_018153835.1). Classification (NCBI taxonomy): domain Eukaryota; kingdom Metazoa; phylum Arthropoda; class Insecta; order Diptera; family Drosophilidae; genus Drosophila; species Drosophila eugracilis. Next base: position 12,786 of record NW_024572461.1, read on the forward strand.
GCGGCAGGCGGCAGGCACTTGGCAAGGCGGC
>NW_024572462.1:0-7500 GCF_018153835.1 Drosophila eugracilis
GGATTAACTGTGCTAAACGAGAGAATTTTTTTACTCGCTATTCCTCCGACAAACAATTTAAAAACAAAAAACGACATTATGGAGAAAAATTATTGACAATTTGAGTTTAGCCGAGATAAAAACATTATGCCAAAAATTAGACGTGCCAAGTTCGGGCAACAAAGCAACACTAAAAATCACGATTATTAGAAAAAGTTCGAGTGAATTACAAAAAACGTTAAGCCAAATAAAAAATAACACAAAAACTCCACAAGAAAAAAGTAATGATAAAAGTTAAAAAGCTACAAATTTGTGAAATTCAGACACTACAAAACTACAACGACATCAAAATGCAGCCGAAATTCTAGAAACCGGCGCCAACGCTGAAGCAGACGACGAAGACAATACAGTTATGGTTGAGCAGAAAAGCGAAATAGAAAAAAATGCGTGAAGAAGAAAACGAACTAAACATACTGAAAGCAGAAAACGAAAACCTAAAGAAACAGTTGGAAATGATGAAATTAAATTCCGTTGACAAAAACGACGCAGCCAGTGATGCGCAAAATGACGAGAATAGATATGGACAAAATTCATTTCTGATTATAAAAGATTTTGTGTCTGTTTACGATGGTTTAACGAATGCGAATTTATGGATCACACAATTAGAAAATATTAGGAAAACTTACCGTCTTAACGATATTATGATTCGTGGAATATTAAATACTAAACTTACTGGTGAAGCACACCGCTGGTTACATGCACGACCGAATTGGATTTGCGAAAATATGGACGACTTATGGCAACAATTTAAGATAACTTTTGAGTTTAAAGAAAACAAATTACGCATCCGAAAAATTTTGAGCAACGAAAGTGGCAACCTGGAGAACCTTTTGGTTTATATTTTAACGAAAAATTAGTTTTGGCCAATAAATTAACGATTGATGAAGATGAACTTATTGAGTACATAATTGATGGTATACCTAATCGTCAAATAAAAAATCAAGTGATTATGCAAAAATAGATGACAAAGAGAATTTACTTCGTACGTTAGCTGATGTGGAGCTCAAGATGCCGGCAAGTCGAAATTCAGAGGCTGCCCCGAACAACGCTATGAAGGAAAAACGAGATGACTACAAAAAGGGAGAACGTTGTTACAACTGCAACAGTGTAGGTCATTATGCGGCTGACTGCAACAAACCGAAACGTAAGCCTGGATCGTGTTATGCCTGTGGAAGCGAGTCCCATACTATAAATGACTGCCCGATGAATAAGAAGAAGAAGACCCCAACGCAAAATGATTATGTAAGATTATTTAAGTTTTATTTAAGCCAGAGAAATAACCAAAATTTTATTTTAGAATGTTTGATTGATTCCGGCAGCCCCATTAGTTTTATGCAGCAACGAATGCTACCTAAAGGAGTTAATTTAATAAGTAATGAAAATATATTTTTTGGTTTAAATGAAACAAAATTAAATGTATTTGGAAAACTATTATGTTATGTTGAAATAATAAACACAAAGATTGAAGTTGAAATGTATGTGGTTGCTAATGAATCAATGAAACACAACGCAATTTTAGGACGCGATTTTTTGGCTAAGAGCAATAGTAAAATCATATGGTTTGAGACAAACAACAGTACAATTGAAAAGCATAATGATTCAAATGAAATTATAACAGATAATTTGAAGCTTAATAATGACTGCAATTTTTGTGAAGAGAATTTTGAAAAACAAATTTTAAACATAAATGTAGAAGAAACTGAGTTACATTTAAACGTTGGTGAAAACATTGATTATAAGATTAAGAATAAATTACTAGAAATGTTTAAGAAAACTTATGTTAATTCAAAACGACCTGATACACCAAACGTTCGTACAGAAATGAAACTTGTCGTAAATGATAGCAAACCATTTAATTGTCCTCCTCGTAGGTTATCACATGTGGAAAAACAGGAATTACAGAAAACATTAGATGATTATTTATCAAAAGGAATTATTAGAGCTAGTGAGTCTGAGTATGCATCCCCTATTGTTTTAGTGCGTAAAAAGACAGGTGAACTACGGATGTGTGTCGATTTTCGAAACCTAAACAAAAATACCGCCAAACATAATTATCCGATCCCTTTGATTGATGATCTTTTAGAAAGTTTACTAAATAAAAAAATTGTTTTCAAAATTAGATCTTAAAAATGGATTTTTCACGTGTTTATGAATGAAGAGTCAATAAAATATACCTCGTTCATTACACCTTTAGGTCAGTACGAGTTTTGAGAATGCCTTTTGGTCTTAAAAATGCTCCGTCAATTTTTCAGATGTTTATAAACAAAGTTTTTGCTGACTTGGTTAGACAAGGTAAAGTTATTATTTATTTAGACGACATTATGATCGCTACAGAAAATATTAGAGACCATTTAGAGATTTTAGAAGAAGTTTTGAAGCGAGTTGTAGAAAATAAGTTAGAGTTACGGTTAGACAAGTGCGAGTTTATGAAAAGTTCCGTTAAATATTTAGGATATACAATTGATGAAAAAGGAATTAGGGCTGACGAAACAGGACTAGAAGCTATTCGAGATTTTCCGATACCAGAAAAAGTGACGGCAGTACAAAGCTTTTTGGGACTTTGTTCATACTTTAGGAGATTCATTAAGGATTTTTCAATAATTGCTAAACCTCTTTATGATCTTACGAAAAAAGATAAAAAATTTATGTTTGGCCAACAAGAATTAGAAACATTTGAGCTTTTAAAAGAAAAATTATTAGAATCACCAGTATTAGCATTATTTAATCCAGCGGCAGAAACAGAAATACACTGTGATGCAAGCGCTTTAGGTTATGGTGCTGTCTTAGTCCAAAAGAAAGACAATAAATGGCATCCAGTTTTTTATTTTTCTAAAAGAGCCACAGCAGCAGAATCAAAATTTCATAGTTTTGAATTAGAGACGTTAGCAATAATTTACGCTTTAAGACGTTTTCGAGTTTACCTTTACGGACGAAAATTTAAAATAATTACAGATTGCAATTCACTAACACTTACGCTAAATAAAAAAGAACTTAACCCTAGAATAGCAAGATGGGCATTAGAAATGCAAAATTTTGATTATGAGACTGAACATAGATCAGGCAAACGCATGCTACATGTTGATGCATTAAGCAGAAACCATACAATTATGATGGTAGAGACTAACACCTTTGAAGAAAACTTAGTCATATGTCAAAATAGAGATCCAAAACTTTTAAGAATTAAAGAAGAATTACAGACAACGGAAAGCAAATTTTATGAAATGAGAAATGGTGTTTTGTATAAAAAGTTAAAGTCGAATTTAGTTTTATTTGTCGTACCTGAAGCAATGGAAAGTCACATTTTATATAAATATCATGATGAAATGGGTCACATAGGTATAAATAAAGTTAGTGAATTAATTCGAAAAAATTACTGGTTCCCAAAATGAATGCTAAAATTGATGTACACATTAAAAACTGTTTTAAGTGCATTGCATTTTCATGTAAAAATGGTAAAGTGGAAGGTTTCCTGCACAATATTCCTAAAGCAAAAATTCCGTTTGAAATGCTGCATATTGACCATTATGGTCCTGTTGATCGAAATTCTTCTAAAAAACATTTACTAGTTGTTATAGATGCGTGTTCTAAATATGTTAAATTATATCCGACGAAAACTACAGCTACAAAAGAAGTTATTACCGCGTTAGGAGAATATTTCCGTTATTATAGCAGACCAAAGATTATTGTTTCAGACAGAGGAACAGCTTTTACTTCAGGCGAGTTCGATCAGTTTTTAAAAGAAAATAACGTTCAACACATTAGGATAGCTACAGGTTCACCCCAAGCTAACGGACAAGTAGAAAGAGTAAATAGGAATTTAGGCCCAATGATTGCCAAACTTAGTGACTCTAATAAAAATATTAGTTGGGACAAAGTCATTGAAACGGTGGAATTTTCTCTTAATAATACAAAACATAGAATGATAAATGAACACCCTAGCGTTATGTTGTTTGGTGTCAGTCAAAAAGGCAAAGTTATGGATAGCATTAGAGAAAAAATTATGGAACCTGAAAACATTAGTAGAAACCTATCAGAAATTAGAGATAAAGCACATACAAATGAAAAGTTAGCTCAAGAATACAATGAAAAGTATATAAATTCACGAAGAAAAAATTCAATAAAGTATAAATTAGGTGACTACGTAGTAATAAAAAATTATGATTGTAATATAGGTGTACCGCGCAAATTAATACCGAAGTTTAAGGGTCCATATAAAATATCAAAAATATTAGAGAATGATCGTTTTCTGTTAAAAGATGTCGATGGATTCCAACAAACACAGATACCGTACAAAGGCATTTGGTCTGTACAAAACATTAAGCCTTGGTTTAATAAAAATAATTCACAAAATGTATGCTCTAATGATTTAGAAGAAATTGATAATAACTTAGAAATTGATAAAATAGCAGAAAATTTAGATAATAACGCTTTGGAAAATTTATGTTCAAATTCAAAAAACCAAAACAATTTAAATGATAATAATAAACTAAATGATGATTTGATTAATAGCGATAAGAATAATATAAAGAAACCTAAAAGTAAACGTACAGATGTAAACTTCAATAATAATTTTAAAAAAAGATATAACCTTAGAAATTCAACTAAAATTTGAAACGTTACGAAAGAATCGGGTGATCCTTTTTGTCAGGACGGCCGAATTGTAGTATATAAGTAGTATGTAAGCTATATTATTGAGTATTTAAGTTATCGATAAGTGTGCATATGTGTGTATGAACTGACTGCAGGGCAGACAAGCTCATGCCACACAAACGGAAGAAGAGCGTTATTAAAGATATTTTATTTCATCTTTATATTTATTTTTATATTTATATTTATATTTATATTTATATTTATATTTATATTTATATTTATATTTATATTTATATTTATATTTATATTTATATTTATATTTATATTTATATTTATATTTATATTTATATTTATATTTATATTTATATTTATATTTATATTTATATTTATATTTATATTTATATTTATATTTATATTTATATTTATATTTATATTTATATTTATATTTATATTTATATTTATATTTATATTTATATTTATATTTATATTTATATTTATATTTATATTTATATTTATATTTATATTTATATATTTATATTTATATTTATATTTATATTTATATTTATATTTATATTTATATTTATATTTATATTTATATTTATATTTATATATTTATATTTATATTTATATTTATATTTATATTTATATTTATATTTATATTTATATTTATATTTATATTTATATTTATATTTATATTTATATTTATATTTATATTTATATTTATATTTATATTTATATTTATATTTATATTTATATTTATATTTATATTTATATTTATATTTATATTTATATTTATATTATATTTATATTTATATTTATTTATATTTATATTTATATTTATATTTATATTTATATTTATATTTATATTTATATTTATATTTATATTTATATTTATATTTATATTTATATTTATATTTATATTTATATTTATATTTATATTTATATTTATATTTATATTTATATTTATATTTATATTTATATTTATATTTATATTTATATTTATATTTATATTTATATTTATATTTATATTTATATTTATATTTATATTTATATTTATATTTATATTTATATTTATATTTATATTTATATTTATATTTATATTTATATTTATTTATATTTATATTTATATTTATATTTATATTTATATTTATATTTATATTTATATTTTATATTTATATTTATATTTATATTTATATTTATATTTATATTTATATTTATATTTATATTTATATTTATATTTATATTTATATTTATATTTATATTTATATTTATATTTATATTTATATTTATATTTATATTTATATTTATATTTATATTTATATTTATATTTATATTTATATTTATATTTATATTTTATATTTATATTTATATTTATATTTATATTTATATTTATATTTATATTTATATTTATATTTATATTTATATTTATATTTATATTTATATTTATATTATATTTATATTTATATTTATATTTATATTTATATTTATATTTATATTATTTATATTTATATTTATATTTATATTTATATTTATATTTATATTTATATTTATATTTATATTTATATTTATATTTATATTTATATTTATATTTATATTTATATTTATATTTATATTTATATTTATATTTATATTTATATTTATATTTATATTTATATTTATATTTATATTTATATTTATATTTATATTTATATTTATATTTATATTTATATTTATATTTATATTTATATTTATATTTATATTTATATTTATATTTATATTTATATTTATATTTATATTTATATTTTATATTTATATTTATATTTATATTTATATTTATATTTATATTTATATTTATATTTATATTTATATTTATATTTATATTTATATTTATATTTATATTTATATTTATATTTATATTTATATTTATATTTATATTTATATTTATATTTATATTTATATTTATATTTATATTTATATTTATATTTATATTTATATTTATATTTATATTTATATTTATATTTATATTTATATTTATATTTATATTTATATTTATATTTATATTTATATTTATATTTATATTTATTTATATTTATATTTATATTTATATTTATATTTATATTTATATTTATATTTATATTTATATTTATATTTATATTTATATTTATATTTATATTTATATTTATATTTATATTTATATTTATATTTATATTTATATTTATATTTATATTTATATTTATATTTATATTTATATTTATATTTATATTTATATTTATATTTATATTTTTATATTTATATTTATATTTATATTTATATTTATATTTATATTTATATTTATATTTATATTTATATTTATATTTATATTTATATTTATATTTATATTTATATTTTATATTTATATTTATATTTATATTTATATTTATATTTATATTTATATTTATATTTATATTTATATTTATATTTATATTTATATTTATATTTATATTTATATTTATATTTATATTTATATTTATATTTATATTTATATTTTATATTTATATTTATATTTATATTTATATTTATATTTATATTTATATTTATATTTATATTTATATTTATATTTATATTTATATTTATATTTATATTTATATTTATATTTATATTTATATTTATATTTATATTTATATTTATATTTATATTTATATTTATATTTATATTTATATTTATATTTATATTTATATTTATATTTATATTTATATTTATATTTATATTTATATTTATATTTATATTTATATTTATATTTATATTTATTTTTATATTTATATTTATATTATATATTTATATTTATATTTATATTTATATTTATATTTATTTATATTTATATTTATATTTATATTTATATTTATATTTATATTT
>NW_024572463.1:0-6320 GCF_018153835.1 Drosophila eugracilis
TCAGGGAGAAAAGGGGGCTTGTTGATTCAGGCCATTTTGTTCGAAACACTACTCCCAGAAATAGAATGTTAATATCTGAAATCCAAATTGTATGTTCACTATCACGCTTGCTAAAAATAATATCATCAATCCTACTATTTTCAATCATAATGACCTAAAGGCTATTTTCGACGAACAGCTTACGGAGGTCCCGATAGTTAGCCATATGGATGTATCTAGATTAAGATTTTTTTAAAATAATGTTCATAATGTACAAGAGCGTGGCGGAATGCGATGACGGAATCCTAGCAGTCTCCGATTGCGCTCCTACCAACTTGGCCCACATTTCGTAAAAGGCGTCTCACGATACCCGCGCCAGGCAGTTACATTCAGGCGGGGCGGCTACGTGCCGGACGCGGCCCAGCAATCTGGAACCCCTTACAATTGGGGACGATCGAGTAAATGTATTTGAACCTCAACTCCTCCGTGAATAAGAGCCGGGTATTGCGGCCTCCCCCTTAATTAACATTACGGGACACGATCACATATTGAGTCTGCCAATGTTACAGCGGATGAACAAGCATAACCTGCGATTAATGCAGGAGCTTAGAGATGACGTGTCGGCTGGAGGTTCCCCGAGGATTTGGTTCGCCGCAGGAGTCGCCATCAGCCTCGCACTATGCGGCTTGGTCCTGCTCCAACAACACTGCAGGCGCAAATGAGAGGCAGCCCAGCTACAAAGGTCCATCGACGAATTGGCTGTCACCGAGGACGGCGCCCAATTTAAGGGGGGAGTAGTTAACAACCAACTCCCAGCTTAGGCTGAGCAGGCCAATTCTTATTCCCCTTGTTAATATTATATTATTATTATTACACTTTCCTCTCATGCATGGTCCACCCTAAATTGGGTCCACCTTGTGGGCCCTAAGCTGAGCCAGCACATTGTACTGTTCCGAGCCGTGGCTCCGTTTCGTTGGCTGACTGCGATCGTTTGACTTCTGCAAAATGTGAAGGTCAGCGTCTGCGCGGGCAGCCGGCTATGCATGAGCTTTTGTTAGTTCTTAAGTTTAGTTTTAATTTGGATTTGAAATAGAGAGCACTGGCTCGATCATAAAACTCCGGCCTCAGCCGTTACATTTATTCTATTTATTAAATTTGGTTATTGAGCCTTAAGGGCCATAACAACGGGGATAAGTATCTCCCACCGTGGAGATAACAGTGGCTGCCATCCTTGGTGGTCACCAACACCTAACCAACCGGCTCTACCCCTGCCACGAGGGCACCGCCAGCCGGCACGATTATTAAATAACTTGCATGCCTCTTTTATGTAAATCAAAGGAATGGAGCTAGAAAAATAATTTCATTGTATCAGTAATTAATAAATAAATGTATTATGTGAAATGAAAAAAAAGTTTTCTTACTTTTTCTGAATAAAGGAAGGGAAATATATAGACTCACTTACACACGTATGTCAGAATAAAAAAGAAGAAAAAAACTTGAAATTTTTAGAATAAATTCAAGCAGGCTGTAAAGAGAATCATTTTTAAAACTTAAAGTCTTTGATGTACGCTATGTATTCGAATCAAATTCAACAGTTTGATGGAGTTCTACAAAATTCTCACTATCTGCGACTTCTCCTTATTAATTTAAAACTACTTGAGTGTGAAGAAGTTAAAATGATAACTTCTATCTATGGCGTATACCTAGAAACATGTATCTGGAGTAAGGATTCAGCTACGGATGGAATCGACACTTGTGAAAGTCATGAACATTTTAAGTACGAAAGGGAGGCAGCAAACATTATAAACATATAAGTTATGGCCGGAGGGACTATTCTACCAAATATCACCTATATACTTAGTTAAAGTAGTTGCCATCGTTGTTCCTTTGGTTCCTGATTCTTAGTTGACACGTCTCTTCCCGCCTTGACCTAGGTTTTTCTATTTACGAGTTACGTTACAAATAAAACAGTGATCGTTTCAATACGTTTTAAAGGTTTTATTAGTTGAGATCAAAAGCCGTCTTTTTGAGTCAGGGGTACGATTTTCAGTGCCTCGCCGCATATTCCTGGCAGGGCGCCTGCGAAATTGCCAGTACTCAATAATTCTGCCGCCGTCGATCTGTCGCTCTCCCGTTTGGTTTCTCCATCGCTGTCGCCACGTATATGTCGTTGTATATGTGCTGCTGCGTCGCTGCCGGTCTCATGTCTCGGCGGCTGCATTATTGTAGCCCCGAAAGCCGAGAGGGCCGAGAGGGTTGAAGGGTTGAGGGTTGGCCCTTGCTAAGCTGTCCTCCTTATTCACGATGGCATTCCAATCAGATTTGTTCAGTGATCTCGCACCCCACTTCCAGAGTGATCTTATTCAGTGCGCTTATCCATGCGCGAGATTCCTTCTTATGCGTGTTGCAGGTAGGGGCCAACCAGTGCGTTTATTCGTTGGTCGGTTACTACCATAGCCTAGTTTGTTACCTGGTCGACGTTGCTGCATCATATTTGAAAATATGGAGGGTTGTCGCCACGAATATTGTGGACGCACGCTTCTTAATACCATATCCCTTACTATATGGTTTTAGGTAGAACTACCGAGGACTCTTAGGGCAGTCAAAATAGGTACGATTGGAAAAAAACCACCAGTTTTGGGTACATTAATTATTCTTGGTACTTTCACTTTTTTCTTTGAACCCATTGTCGATTGAACTGATTTTCGTGCAATTTTAATTGCACTCATAATGTCCAATGTCTTTTGTGTTTTTAATATTCTAGTAGCAGCGTAATAACAGTCTGTCGACGGTTATCGTCGTCATCTTTACTTTTTTCCTCGTCGTCTTCCCTTTACATTTCTTTTTTGTTTTTGATATTCCCATTCCAAATTTTTTCTTTGCTTTCATAATGTTGGTCACCAAATATGCTGCTGCTTTATCACCAAGAGTACTGTCTGGTGCTTTTACACGTGACCAAGCTTTGTCAATTAATATAGAGTCTGTAATGTGACGTTCATGTAGATCCTTTTTATGGGAATATGCTATAACATGTTCTTTACAAGCCTCATCCAGTTTATTTATCCCTTGATCACCTCGTTATAAACGTTTTTCTAACTGTGTACCCGGCCCACAAAATTTATATCCTGGTATATGGGCTTCAAACGGTATTGTATTAATTAAGTTGTTGACACGACCACCACCTCGTCTACAATTGAAAACACTAATGAATCGATTATAAAAACGCTTCCCCATTATATTGATGTTTAATCATCAAAGATTTCTTATCGAATGAGGTACATAAGCTTTGGGCTACAGCCCAAAAACTTAAATCAGAACTAGATTTTCTGAAAGAAAAATTAATGAGTAACAAAAATAAATGCCCAAAGATTCCGCCACTCACTCAGTACCGATAAGGAAAATTAATGAAAAAATAATAACAAAACCTCCATCACCCAAGCCATTACCGAAACTAAAAAAGACGTTCCCGAAGGATTGCCCTGGACCACTGGACAGCCCCCACTGCAACCACACCTGTGCGAGGACCGGCACCGGTAACGCCTGGGTCCAAAATGACCCGGACAGCAGCAGCAGAAAATAGGGAACGAGGGAACGACGGCGTAGCCAAACCGGCGACGACCAGCTGACGTGGAAAAAAAAGGAAATCAACTGAGCAGAAAAAATTTTTTTAACCCATGCACTGCGTGGCATAATTTTTTTGATTGCACTGCGATGCATATTTTTTTTTATATAATATAATATTTTTTGAAAAATTGAGCGGAACCTCTTTTGCCCAATTTGAAAGTATGGCCCGTATAGCTGTACAAATAATAGGTAGGAAAAGATGTTAGATAAAAACTCAGATTTAAAAAAAAAATTTAATTTAATGAGAAGTAATAGCATAAGTAAAACAGATCAAATAAATGATTCTGACTATTACTTCCCAGAAAAATTAAGTAACATTACAAAATATGACTCAGAGAAAAATAAAATAGGAATTGAAAAAAAATATATATTACATCTAAAATGGGTTTAGTAGACACAAAAGTTGTAGATTCCACGGCAAATGTCGTTAAGAAAATTGAATCCGAAAAAATCGATCTTCTAACAATTACAATATTGTTAATGATAATCGTTGTTATAATGTTAGCAAGCGTATTGCTAAAATTATATAAATTACACAACAAATGTTTAAAGAAAAAAAAATCTAAAATAAAGAAAAATTAATATTAAAATATATTACGTAATTCTCTTTACAAAAGTATGGCTAAACTAAAGGCATGAATTGGAACAAATTGTACGAGGAGTTATCAATAATTAAAAATAATTTTGACAGATCGTACAAGTCTCTAACTCAGAATAGACCCATTCAAAAGAACACGGTTAGGAAGCACGTTGAAATATTAGTAGAGTGCTTTAATGAAGCGCGTATGCTAATACATGATCAAAGGGAAAGATTAAATCAAGATCATTGGTCAAAGGTATCGAAACTTTTAATACGACTACGATCTAATTTAATATTTATTAAACACAAGTTCAGTTTAAAAATATCATTACCAACCGTTCTAAACACTCCAATAGCAGTTGACACTGCACCTGACTCGGAATCAAAAAAAACGAACGAATCTGAGTCAGAAGAGCTTCCCAAAGTAAGCCCCAAAATAGAAGATGAAGATTTGAATAATCTTACTATTCCGGCGGTATACACTGATCTGAATAATTCTACAGATTCAGATACTTCGAGCGTCATAGAATACAAAATAGATAAACCCATCACAATAGCACAATCAAATATTGACTTTATTAATACAGCATCTAAGCTTATACCAGTTTTTGATGGTAAGGCTGAAAATTTAACGAGTTTCATTGATGCTTTACAAATAATACAATCTGGATGTCCAAAACGGGAACGTCCTTCTAAAGTGGTCCTGTGCCACAAGCAACTAAAGGTCCAAGTTGAATTCTAACGGTAGGCCAACTCGCTTAGACGGACGGGACAGACAATAAAGTAGATGCGCTATGGTTCAGTTGTTCTTCTCAAGTGCCCTTTAATTTCTAATTCATTTGGCTTTAGAACTAATGCGCTCGCATAATTGCGCGTGTATGTGTAAGCATGCAAATTCCAGTGTGTGTGACAAAGTGAGCGTAACAATTAAAGAGCGCAATTTGTACATACATACGTACCTTAAGAGTAGCAATTCAAGAGTAAACAAAGTAAACTTAAGCTTAAGCGTATTTATAAAAATGTATGCAACTATATGAGCAATTATTGAAGTTGTTATTGAATATATCTAAACAGTAGGAGTTGCAATGAAATGAAATGACTAATCATCGGCCGCGTTGAACGGCAGCAGGGCTTCAAGATTCCTCAATTGGTGAAGGAGCTAACCGATGAATAGAACGCTTATACAAGCCAGATTTAGTTCTGACGACTGCCACTCGAACCTTTCCATCCGCGCCTTTGATCACCTCCTCGATGATTCCTAGCAGCCACTGGTGCGGCGGACTGTTGTCCTCGTGGACCACGACGATAGTTCCGATTTCGATGTTGTGGCTCTCGCTCAGCCACTTCTGCCGCTGCTGTAGACTCAGGACGTAATCGCGTTGCCAATCTACCCAAAACCGTTGCTTGATTGCGGATATCAGTTGCCATCTCTTTAAGTAGCTCAGTTTGTCGTCTGTTACTGGCTGACAGAACACGAATGGCAGCGCAACGAGCGTTGTCCCGACCAACAGATGGGCTGGGGTAACTGCTTCGCCATCGTTGGGGTTGGAGCTCGAATTTAGAATGGCTTCCATCTCCACCAGCACGGGGTTCAGTTCGTCCTGCCGGAGCACTGCACTTCCCACGGCCTTGATCATTAATCCTTTGGCCGATTTTACGGCAGCCTTCCAGAGGCCGCCGAAATGCGGCGCTCGGGGCGGAATGAACGAAAAAGTGATTCCTCGGGTGGCAGCAAATTCCATTATGGCATCCTTGTTGGTAAAGAAGTGATCCTTGAACTCTTGAAGCATCCGAGAGGCACCGACAAAATTGGTGGCATTGTCGCAGTAGATCTTCTGTGCCCGCCCACGCCGGCCGACAAACCTAGACAAACACATAATAAATGATTTAGAAGTGAGGTCTGAAACAAGTTCTATGTGAACAGCCTTAGAGGCAAAGCAAACAAATAAGGCAATATACATCTTTACAGCTGACTTCCCTCTAATTCCTAAGGTTACCAAAATTGGACCACAAAAGTCCACTCCACTGATCTCAAAAGGTCTATTGCCATGAGACGATCAGCAGGTAAATTTCCCATTATTTGGGTTGCCAAAACTGACTTATAACGAAAAGCAATGTGCACACTTCCGTACAATGC
>NW_024572464.1:0-25455 GCF_018153835.1 Drosophila eugracilis
TTGTAATTAATATGCAGCAGTCGAGCAGCGGAGAGTGGCCCGGTTAATGGCCAAAACTCGCAGCATGTGTGCCAGGACTGAGCAGCCAGTGAAGCGTTCCTTCGGGTGTGTTTGTGTATAAACAGTCAAAGGGAACTGACGCCGATACCGCTGCCGATGTCCATTGCCCACCAAATAACTCAATTTTCACTTAGGTGGCCTGGCTCTTGACGCTCGCGGGAAACACCAATAAACACTTTTTGAAACAAATCCCGAACTTATTTCGCAGCAAACCACAGTAGCAGCAACTGCAACAGCAACTGCAGCAGTAACAACTTGGTAGCAGGCGCAGTAAAAGTTTCTGACAGCGACAACATGACGTGCAACTGCCAACTGCAAATTGCACTTGGGTGTGGACCCTCCTCCCAATTTTTCAGCTGGCTTTTAGTTCCGCTTCTGGCTCCCTGGCTCATTGCCACCTGCATGGGTGACGGTTGCTAAGTCAACAAAGCAAACAACTGTTGCTCTCGCTTTGAATATGTGGAATCGGCTGAACTGTCTCAAAGCACGACTCAATTTGCGCTTACCGAAAAGACAAAGTTGCTGCCTTTGCCTGCATGCGGACAAATGTCAAATATTTAGTTGTACAACGAAACTTTCCCTCCAGAAATTGAAAAAGAAATATTAACCCGTGGGACCGAAAGCAAATGCCCCGATTCTGCCAGCATTGCCAAACTTTCGCGCTGCAATTATATCGTATAAAAATTATTATTATTGAGTCTGTGGTGCTTTGTTGCATTGTTTGCCAGCAATTTTCCAGTGTTTGATGTGGTTGCTGGGCCACCGCAGCTGTCAATGGTGAGATTGAAAGCGGACGAGTATTTGCCACCATAAAAACAGTGATTTATATTTTCCACTCCCAGCCCTTACTACAAATGGTTTCCCAATGAAACATCCCTTTGAAATACTTGAATAAATACCGCCAGAAGCCTAAAAGCACGCTACATGTTTTTCGTATCCTCGCTGATTAAAGAATCAACGGAGCGTATGGGTAAATACAATTTGCTTTTTAAGTAGAACTAATAAAGTGAATTTAATAATTATTTATTTTCAAAAAACCGATATTTTTATAAAATGTTGCTACCTCTTCGCAAAACTCCATCCTGGAAGTGTGCTCCGTTTTCTCACAGCTCAGCTGACAACGGGGTGTATTCGAGGATTGCTAACTACTTTCGAAGCCTTGAACTTGTGACATGGAACTGCATTAATGAATTAAGATACTCTATGCCAAAAGTCACAACTATTTTTGTCAGTGATTTAGGAGGTGAAAGTAAAGTGAAAAACATAAAGAGTGGTAAGGATAAATGGCCCACGTTAAGCAACACAAATGTAATAAATAATGGCAGAATTTTATAATTCCTCCTTTGTGGATCCTTTTGGAGGAGTATCTTTTCCTTCGTCCTACTAAAGCCTTTAGCTTTGTGGAAAAAATGCTTGGAAATATCTCTGGGCGTCAAGGAGCTTTGCACGGGCGACACTTGAAAGTGCCGTGAATGTGTCGTTTTAACAATTTATTTTGTGCGCACAGCGAGCCGCTCATTAGTACAGAAACACCAACGCATACACACTAGCAAATATGTTGGCTCACACACGCAAGGACACGCACTTAGCATCCCTCGTCGTCGATTCGGTCGGCTGACTGCTGCATATCACCTTAATTACGGGCAGCAGTCTGGGCGCAGTCAGACGGCTGAAATGGCGAATAGCTAACAGCGTTTATGGTGGCCCAAATTGCCGGGACGGATCCTTGCTCCCTTCTACCCCAACACCGATTCACTGGCATATTGTCGCTGTCGTTACGCTTTAGCGATTTGCCACTGTACCACACTCGCACACAGACGCAGAAGAAAAAGAGCAGCGGATTCAGTTTGCACTCGACTGCTGATAAGCGTGCGATTCCTGCGGGCAAGGACAGACACAGACACACATACACATCCTGATGGCCATGGAATACATGCTTACCGTTGGTTTTTGCGTTTATATCGGGCTTATGTTACGTCTAAGTGAAATTTAGGGACTCCACTCAACAGCGTGTACCAAATCCTCCAGCATAGTTCAGTTTCCGGGCCATGTGTGCTTTCATTTCCCATGATGAGTTACCTTCCACAGAAGCATGAAGCCATCATGGCATACACCACACCCATCTGCTCACCCACAACAAGGTTACACAATCCATACTCAAGAGTGTCGTCAGCTGGCAGGACACAGATCGGAATAAAGAAAGAGCCGCTTCCACCTGCAACAGGACCATTGCCACTTACACAAACCACAGCTGTCAAAAAGGCCCATTTTAACAATAACCACCAGTGACCTTGGGA
The DNA here is from genome assembly GCF_018153835.1 of Drosophila eugracilis. NCBI lineage: Eukaryota > Metazoa > Arthropoda > Insecta > Diptera > Drosophilidae > Drosophila > Drosophila eugracilis. The sequence continues at coordinate 2,358 of NW_024572464.1, forward strand.
AAGTATTAGGGACGCTGTTACCTTGATATTGACTTCGTCAGACCAAACTACATTTTGGTACCTAAGCATTTTATTGGTTTTTGTACCGTTTTTAAATCACATGTTTTAAAAACTGGAAATTTCGTTCGATTTTTTTTTTTGTAAATGTAATGGTAATTTGCAAAAATATTTTGGGGAGAGTACCTCTTCTACATTTTCCATCACTGAGAAAACCCATTCCTAGCATGGTCTGCAAAGAGTGGCCGGAAACTGGAGCCGGGCCCAGACCGAGGCCATTGTCCAACCACTTCATTTCGATTCTAATAACTCCAATTACAAATGGCGGATAGGATAAAACCATTGTGCATATGCTGGGGATTCTATGAGTGTGCGGGTGCAGTTTCGTTTCACTTTCTTCGCAATGTGAGCGGCATATGTGGAGTGGCTCAACTTGTTGCTGGACTTTATGACATGCCAGCCGCTTTTTATCCAGCTACTATTTCAGGGATTTTATGTGGAAAGGATAACTCATCGAATGCGCAGGCAGACGCAGCAGGCAAAGCCAATGCCGGCGCATTGTGAATGGCAAAAACGAGAAACTCGCACAAAGGAAAGGTTCGGTTCCGCAGTGTGCCAAATAGTGAATCCTGCAATTAGGCTGCAAATGAGTTTTCCAGTTCACATCGGGAATTTGTCAAGCAAAACAAATTTATTCCATCTACATGGATACTTAAGAGCTAGTTGACTTGGACGATGATGCAGGAGTGGGCAGGTGATTGTTTGGAAAGCGATTGCACTCGGACTTTCGCCAGTACACTACTTGACGCGGAAGCCAGGCACAGAGTGGAGGCAGGTAATCCTGACCCTTGCGATCACATTGGCAGGCAGAATGCACTCCAGGCGGAGCAGATGCAGCAACTGGAGCAGCACTGGCGGGGGCTGCAACAGGCTGAGCTGCCAGGAAGAATTAGGACAGGAGCACTACCCTCGTTGGAAATGCCCGGGACACTCGGGCAACTGGTTTGTACTGGTTTTGGATGGCCAACTGGGCTTGGCAGCATCCTCAGGTTTGCGGTACTTGACAAGTGTGCCTCCGGCTTGTTGGTGGAGCTGGTCTTCAGAGCGTTCAACTGTAGCCAGGTTGGACACATCTGATTGCTTGGTCAGCACATAGATGGCGGATATCCTCTGCTGGGCGAACTACTTGGCCAACTCGGAGGGCGGCGCGTTCGAAGCCTTGGTTTTCCGGAGTGCGGATGAAGACTACGCGGAGGTTCTTCTTTGTTGGTGATCTGCTGGTTGCTGGCACCCTCATCAAACTGCTCCTCAGGGCAGCATAGCTGTAAATTCCTTCCTGGAACTCCACCGCAAAGGAGCTACCTGTGGAACAACAGGAGCCTGGATCGGCGACAAACGGGAGCTTCAATGGGCTGGGAAAGCGGCAAGCCTCGCCACTCAGCACGGGCTGCAACAACTGCTGGGGGGGGGTCTCAATCCCCCCCGTCCACTTCCTGGCAAGAAAAGGACAAACCACTCATCAGCATGGGCCACAGGTTGGTAGTTGTAACCCAGTTTATGTAACTTACTGCAGCTGGCAGCAAGCAAGCAGAGGACCTACATGATTTGAAGATATAGTATATAAATGTGTTTTCCTGGCCAAAACCACAAAGAGACTTACGATAAGCACGCTTATGACTGGAAGGTGCGGTCAATTGAAAGATGACAGAAGGAACTAATACTGAAAGCTCAGCCCAATCCGGCTTTTATAGTTGGAGACACAAGCTCGCAACCTGCATCTGCCCTCTCACGAAATAAACCCAGTTTTTGGCTTCAAGAGAGAAAAGATCCACTGTTTAGGAACGACACTTGCCTTCGTCATGCTTGTTGTTGATTTGATTTCGATGCCATTCGATCGTCATTAAATACCCCCCATCGTTTTAAATATGCAGCATATGCCCCGACCTAGGCCTATCGCTAGTCCACGATCGTTTTGTCTTAGTTTTGATTAAAATGCACTCTGCGACGGTTATAAAGTTTATAAATATGCATGGCCTATCAGGAGTTTGCGATTGCAGGCTGCTTCTGCAGCCGATGCTGCCACATTATCTAATTGATTTGTGTTGGCTGCGACAGGCCGCAAAAGCAACCATCTGGATGCCGCGGGAGAGAAGCACACTGTGTTGAAATGCTTGGAAAATAAACAGCTACTGGCTTTGCGATAATATCTGGCGGTCGACGGTTTGCCAGTTGGTAGTTGTCAGTTGGTACTCGGGTTGGTCCCAGCTTAATCCGGTATTATAATTTTCATAATTTTCCACAAGCTCGCGTTTTTTCTCTGGGCACGGGTCGAAAACGTCAATCTTTTTCGACGGTTCACTTAATGATTCTTTATATATTTAAACTTTTTGGCGTTGTTTGATAGCCAAGGCCAGATAAATTTAAATTGTGCAATAGCAGCTATTATTGGGTCGAGAGGGTCGCCATAACTATTATAATTTTCTTTGGAATTCCTTTGGCAGGTATTAAGATAATTTCCTTACAACAAGTTGTCTAAGATATCCTATTTAAAGTGATGAATTCTTTAAGACTATTTTGTTTTATATTTGAACCATTATTTACAAAGTTATAAAAAAAACACTGTCATATTATATTAAGGGGAAAATGAAAAAATAGGCCTAGAAAGTTATACCTCACTTTCTATATTCGGACCATTATTAACTTGGCTTGAGAAAAATATTGTCATTATTATTTTATTTATTTAATCACATATTAATTAAATTGCAATAAAGCAATTAATCAACACCTTTAAGAAAATGTTTTTTTTTTATTTGCATGCCTACACAAAACAGGGGATTCCCATTGGCCTTATTTCCTAGGATTAGCCATGACTCCACCCAGCATTTGGCCACTCATGCTGGCTATTAGCTGGGTCCGCTGCACAACGAAACTCTTACCAAAGTTGGTGGGCCAACAAAAGCAAAGGCAGCGCCAAAAAGTGCCTAATTTGGAAATGGCAAGCCAAACAAGCCAAGAACCCACGAAAACGAAGAAAAGATTGGAAAACACGCAAACTTGGCAGCTGCTGCTGCTGCTGCTGGATGGAATCCGAGAGTTGGACCTTGGACACACCTGTCCCGAAATTGCAGCAAGTCATGAGTTGCCTCCGGCCAGGATTCAGGATTAAGCGCAGCTTAGTGTTTGGAGATACCGCGAAATAAAAAAAAGGAGACCTGGTGGGTCTAGGGGCGGAATGTTGGGCGGCAGCTTTGACGTGACTGGCAAAGTTTTTGGCAGGCGCGCAACGAAGCAGAAGCTCGTCCTCCGCAGCCCAGGATCTCATGTTGCTCAAAAATGCTTAAACTAAAACTTGCTCAACAGATTTGCACTGGCGGGAGCCTTTTTACGGCTGCACTTCGGCGTGTCATATGGCACTGGCATACTGGCACACAGGCACACTGGTGTAAGTGTGTGTTTGACCTTTGACACTAAAACAATTTGCAAAGCGAAATGATGTCAGCCCAGTGTCCTGTCTATTCCGTTTCTCCTTCTTCTCCTTGTTGTCCGCGTAGTAGTGGCGTAATTTAGTTGAAACATTCTTAAAAGTACCGCCTGTCGTAAATCTAGGGTCCTGGAAGGGATAGCGCTATGCCTTGTCATGTGGGAAGGGATGAACGGCGGGGAAAACGCCCAGCGTAGCTCATTAAAAAGTTTTCCAGCGACAACGGCGACATTTGCTTAAGAAAACATTTGCTCGGCTCTGGCGGTGGGAGTCGGTTACCAACACCTTAATGATTATCTAAGAGATACTTTGAAGATAATCCATAAAGTGTGGGGCGAAAACTCAGAAGTAAAATGTAACGCTGTTATGCTGAGTAATTAATTATTCATAATATAAAGCTATAGATAAACAGCCACCTTCGACCAGCTTTACAGTCCTCGCCATAACAACTAAATGTTTTTTGATTGAAATTTAAATTAAATTTCTTTACAAGAGGCTCAGCATTCAAAAACATTGAGTAATTTATGGGCAGCCCACTCTTCAAATTAATAGGAAGCAAAAATATCAAAACAAAAAATTCTATCAATAAGTTTGGTTTAATGATTTTTCTTTTAACGACTTTAATCAGAGCAATTATTATTAAATAACTTCACTGGCTATGAATAATTATGATTTAACGGCTGCAATCGATTGACTTTCTCAATTTGCAATTATGAATGCAATTAAAAGCGCCGGCAGATTAACGGACTTACTTAATAATTTGACTTTCAATTAAATTCAGAAGTCAACTATCATAAATTTTTTAAAGTTCTACAACTTAAACAACCATTTTCATAAAGGTTTTTCAACTTCTAAACTTTGAACTTAGCCCTTGAGATATCTTTGATACTTAATTATTGAAATAAGTCGTTGACGTAAAGTATCGGAATGTGTAATGAAGTAACCGAAAACTTTCCACAAACGCGTGGATATATTTATCGATTTAATCTTTAGGAACACATCAAATGGTTTTAACTAATTAACAATTAATTTAATTAACCTTTAAGCAATCTTTGGCACTAGCCTATAAGTTATTACTAAATTAACGTCTTTTCCCGGTGGCGAGATATTCCCGGAATAGCGCCTGCAATTTGGCAGTTTCCAATTCACTAGCCTGCTCATGTGTCTCGTATTCATCGCTATCTTTTGGCCGGATCTTAAAGATCACAGGAGTTTCTGTTGGCTGTGGCTTAAGTTGGATAACATTGGCCTTTTCAATAGCATGGTTAATACTATTTCCCGGTAGTCGATCATAGTCACTCCTCAACGCACTCAGAGCTCTTGTAACATCCGCAGGAGTTTTGTATTTTACAAAGTGGACAGAAGGTTTATCAGTTGCCTGCTGCTGAATAGCAGCCTGTTGTTGGGCCAGAGCATCTGCATCCGCCTGCCGGTGAAGCACAAAGATGTCCAACGGATTATTGACTGCCAGTTGCTTGGCAGTCAGTGAAAAGAGATTCGTCTCCGGAGTTCGGATAAACACCACCTGTTGCGGCGGGGAGAGCACCTGAGCCAATTGTCTGGCAGATTGCCATGGAGCCATTAGATCCTCCTCCGGTGGAGCTGCGTAGGTAAAGTATTCCGTGGCCAATTTTCCTCCAATTGATACCTCATTTCCAGCCGGCAGGTAGACATTTCCCAAGCCATGGCTAATACCAAGAAACAGCGAAAGTACCTACAAGAAATTCAGTTAGTTAATCTTCAGTTAAGGCCGGCTTTCCTGCTCTCAACTTACCAACAAGGAGTACATGGCTGTGATATTCCGCGCCGGCTGAGTTTTGGCCATTTTTACCGCTCGAAGCGCTGTTTGGTTATAATCCAGTCCCAGCAACAAAACCATCCTTATATACGACACAAACAAATAGCAGTTCGAAAGTAAGCTGACTTCTCGGCCGCGGCGTCTCTCGTTATGATTTTATTTTATTTCGCTATTTTTGCATTTTTTGTTTCTATAAAAGATTTCTGCAAACGTTTGCTCTGGTTTGTGTGTTTGTTTGCCTTTGCCTGCTCCGATTATCCATGTTAATGTCGTTCAATTTTGAAATCAAATTTCAGGGGTTTGCAAGACCCCGAAACAAAAGCCAACTCCATAATATGAACAGAAGTGTGGTTGTGCGTCTGACCCGTTGCCCGGCATGAACTTGAATTTAATTCGCATAAAATTTACAAATGAGCTCCCAATTTGAATTAGTTATAAAATATTTTCATATGATATTGGGGCCCCATTGTTGTCGCCTGTCATAGACGAAGCCATTTGTTTTGACTATCAGCATTTGCCCCTGCGGCTTACACCTCCGCAGCTCTACTTTCACTCCCCAGGTATTTTTACGGCCGACGTTTTATGGCTACTGATTTGTTAATTTACACGTCATTTTTGATGTTTTAGCAGGTCTCTTCTCTTTTTTTTAAGTCTAGGCCCAAATCTCTGATAAGCTGCTTACCGAAATTAACAACTCCAGCTCAGATCTGGCTGAGAAGAAGAAACAGAAACACAGGTGGCACATTCATTGACATATCTTCGGCTTTATTTACGCTATAACTAGTTACCCGTTGGGGTAGTCTTATGGCACTAATTTTATGTCTTAATTTAACAGGTGGGCCTACTGAGAGCCGCAGGCGTTTACCTGGGGTTGGGAGATGGGAAGACCATGCGACTTCCCATGACGCTCATTAGCCCGGAAATCAAAGCGTCTTGATCTGGCCGAGCGGTAGTCCGCATTGGCATCATTGTAGTTAGCTGATAGATCCTGTTGAGCTTCCGGAACGGGTGGCAGATCTATCTGTCCAATGGATGAAAGCTCCGGCTGGAAGAACCAGCCGCTTTGTAGCCCTGCGGAATGGAGAGTAACTGGGCAAGGGTGGCAGACAGCCCAGACTGTGGGTTGATATGCCGATTGTTGAGCTGTGTTAAGATAAGCAGCTTGGGAACCTGGATAGTCTCCAGGACGAGGTTCCTCGATTGCAACTGCTGTTCAGGATAATATCCCAAGGATGATGCCTGCGCCTGCTGTGGAATCGTAGCTCCTCCGCCGATACTGTGCCTGAATATATTGCTGGGCCTGAGCAGCCTCCGCCTCTGTCCTACACAAAATGAACCTGTGGCTTGTGTTTGTGCTGTGCCCTTCAATGCACTTATTTCAGTGGCCAATTCATTAGCATCCGTCTGCTTGTTGAGCATAGATGGCAGTCTTATCCTCGGTGGTTTGTTTGGCCAAGGCGTTGAGAGCACCCACCACAGCCTTGTTTTCCGGAGCCTTGATAAACACCACCTGGAGATTCTTTTCGGACAGAGTTGCCAGCTTGGTTTGTACTAAGTCTGCCTCCTCTGCGGAATCATAGGAGCCTCGAGGCATAGAAATGCTTAGTGAAAAGTCCGCATTCGGCTGGTAGTGATTTCCAGGCTGACTGGATACCTCTCTTCAGCCAAAGCAATTCATTTTATAGCTATTGACAGCTCCTTCATAACTATTTATTGGTACTGGTAACCCAATTCCATAGAACGCCAGCCAATAGCGAGAAACTAGGACAGAGCTCAGACTTAAGCTTTTTGTCAATTTGTTAAATTCAGTTAAACTTACCACTATTCCAAGCATGATATAACCACGAGAAGAGCAAAAAAACATTTGTCAGACAATCGCAAGCGTCAAGCATTTATAAGGTTTTTGTGCCCCTCAAAAGTGGTCCAAAAAGCTATCCAAATCGGGACAAACACCCACCATATGGGGTAAATAGTTCAATGTCTGAAATTTGTTACAAAATTCGCGATTCCCCATCGATTACAACACACTTTTATATTAACAATATTTTATTTGTGGAGACATCTCGAAATTGAAAGATTTACTAACTAGGGCAACATGGGTTCGCAGCGAGTGCGTAGGAATCGTTGATGGGTCATGGGTCAGTCTCGAGGTCAGTTCAATGGCTACTGGCGGAAACAGAGGACCGAAGCGGGGAGGTAAGAGCTACCAGGAGCAGAGAGGAGCAGCCACGTGCTGGGCAGCGGGTTGAGATGCAAAGTTCAGGACGGGAGCGACGCCTCCGTTCTGCGGATGGTGGAGGATCCACCCAACTGATCATACTCCGCCGAGATACTGGATGGCCTGCTGGGCGTGATCGCATCCCCTGTTGGTGCGGTACTTCCACGAATTGAACCTCGGGCTTGTTGTTGTTGTTGTTGTGATGGCGTTCAACTTGTTGCTGAGATCTCCAATATCGGCTTCCTTGTTCCAGGAGACATAGATGCTCTCGCTTTCTGCTGTCCAGCCCTGCTTGGCACAGAGCCACGGCGGCAGTCTCAGACCAGTGTTTCTCGGGTCCCTTTAATGAAGATCAAGCATCGGGAGCCTTGGTTCAAGGTGGAGCCGGAGACCTGCTCAGAGGCAGCTGACATTCATTAAAGTCCTGCCTTTCCATCTGCGCAGGTAAGGTGTGAAGAACTCCTTCTGGAAGCTCTGCCTGAGGAGCCACATAGGGTTGTTAGCGACAGCAGGGAGCAGGTTCGGGAGCGGCAGCAGGAAAGCATAGGGTCTCGGCGGGAGCATCCTGGATAGCCACATCAGGAAGGAGGAGCAGCTGGAGCCGGAAGGAGTTAGCGAAGGATGTGGCAATTGGAGTAGGGGCCGCAGGCTGTGCTCAGCCACCCCTGGCACTCACGATGGCAGCTGCAAGGCACAGAGCCTGAAAATCAGAACAAAAGGATCAGTTATTCTTAATGAAGTTCCTTGATCCTAACAATAGAATACTTTATACACAATAAGACGCGCGGCATCTTGGTTTCTTGTTTGTAGGTGGATGGGCCTGCCTGACTGCTGATCGAGCGCGGCAGCGTAACCAACTCCACGACGCCCACACTTTGCGCGTGAAATCAATGTGCACTTTGAACAAAGTTGATTTTCTTTTGCCATCATTTAAGCCTTCTTTTAATTGGTTGTCTTTAATTTTGCACCTTCATATTCGAGCATGCCCTCACATCAGCCGACTCGATCTCCAGCTTCACTACTCCCATCTTTGCTTTGGTCAACGTGTTTTTTTCATGTTATCTAATAATTCTCCTTATATATCTTTTTTGGTTAGTTTCGAAAGCTTTTTTCTTCTTATAATCATTAAATATGCTACAATTTTTGCGGCGCTTCTAAACAAACTTTCGCCGAGTTTTCTGCTTATGCTAATAAGCCGTAGTGTGGTGCTCTGAAAGAGTCGTCGATGACCATCACTATTCTTTGTTATTGGCCATTCATCCACACTCTGTTATCACTCACACAGGGTATGCCGTCTTTGGTTCCGGTCTCGCAGTTGCTGGTAAATTTGGAGTTGTTAATAGTCGTTATTATTCAACCTTTTACTCAATGAAGATTAATTAACATTTTACCAGATAAAAATTTTAGCTCGATTGCTTCATTGTGCATCCCAAAACATAAATTTTTATTGATCCACCCTGTATTCCATTTGGCGCCATCGCATTGGAATTTGCAGGGCACTCCGGGCATGTAATAAAACGCCGAGGGGTAGGCGGGCACCATTCTACCGGTCCAGCGAATGCCGGCTCAACTATTATCAGTAAAATTTCCGACATTAAATTGACAACTTTATGGGTCCGTTACCCAGTTCCCACAGCAGAGGACAGAAATAGCTACAAAAAAAAGTTAAAGTAAAAGAAGAACTCAGCTTGAGGGCCCGTTCGACAATCCACAGATAACACAAAAGTCATCAACAAACGGTCTAGCTAAAAGCTGGGCGGCACTCTTAGGCGATAACGCAGACGGAGCACCGACGAGAGGGCAGGCATGAGTTCTCGGGGATCGGGCGGTAGCCTGGGACGGCCTGGTCCGGCGGAGGAAGTTCAGGCGTTGGCAACACCACCGTTACGGCCTGGCTGGATCCTCCTCCCAACTGGTCGTACGCCAGAGACTGGATGGCACGCTAAAGGGCATCCTCTCAGGAGTCCTGGTAAATGGGATTTAGTGCATCACTCAGGCTTGTTGTTCATTGAGTTGCTGTGTGGATGGTGCCCTAACTCCTGCAAGGTCTCCGATGTCGGCCTCCATTGCTTGTTCAGTATTAGTTAGAGATGGCGGTCTCCCGGTTGGGCAGCCTGCTTGGCCAGAAATAGAGCAGCGTTCTCCAGACCACGGCAGCCCTCGGGGTCCCTTGATGAAGACCACACGCAGACCCTTGTTCATTGGGCTTGAGCTGGCAACGCGTCTCCAAAGCCTGGGTCATCGAAGTCTCCTCGTTGGTGGTGGTGAAGGTGGAAGAACTCCTTCTCAAGTTCAGCAGAGGGGCGGGGCGCTGTGGGGAGACTGGGGCGTCGCCAGTCCAGCGGATCCCAAGCCGGATCCAAACCAGGAGGAACCGAAGTCCAGAGACAAGTCCAAGAGAGCCGACCAGATGGATCCCCAGATCGATAGAGCCACGCCGTAAGCCTCGTCCAAGCTTCCGAAGTTGCTGCCGCCCAGCCCAAGATCCGCTGCCGCCACCCAGGCCCAAAGATCCGCTGCCGCGCCTCCCAGGCCTGGGCGCGGATCCGCTACCCGCCGAGGCCCAAGGGATCCACCGCCGCCCCCAGGCTCAGGGAACCGCTGCCAGAGCGAAGGACAGTCCGGAGCTGGAGAGTGGCCGAGACGGCTTGTAGTTGTAGCCGAGCTTGTCGGTGGAGGTGATGGCCAATATAGCACAAGACGATGAAGGCGCGCATCTTGCGTTGATTGCTATTCTAGTTGTATTTGAAGTCGGAAAAGTCAGAATGATGTCGACCTTGAGCCACGCCGAGCCATTTATATTGTTTGGTCGGGCGTCAATCAGAAACAGGCGTGTATGACGCTGCTGAGATCGCGATAAGGTTCGCATTGTCTGCGGGCCTCACCTGTTTTCTGTTTTTCTTTTTCCACTTGCCTTGGTTTGAGCTTGGATTTTGGTCTAAAACCGATGGTGATGTTGACGTTGAAGCAGAAGCCGCGGCGTTGGTGGCGTAGCGTTGATTAAAATTTGATGAACTCTGTAGCCACGGACAACAAAAATTTTTATGCAAATCAGCCGTTGTAGCAATGCCGGGTTATGCAGCCCAAACTGTCCGATCATGCAGTAGCCGTGTTCCATTGAGCCTGCCCATTTTGATATGCAACCTGATTGGGGATGATTGAGTGCAAAGACTCTGGCCTCCTCTTTGTTTTTTTGGAATAATTTCCAGCTTTCAATAATTTTAAATTGCTTGCCCCAATGGTTTTTTGACTGTTTGCCCACGTCGTCTGCCGTCCGATGTCTCGTGCAATTTGTCAAACATTGCCATTCCACTTCGAACCGCGAAGTGTGGCATGCAGCCAAGAAACATGCTTGCTTAAGGTTGTACACCACAGACACAGATATCACGCACCGGATTATGCTGCCAAACGCTGGCAGAGAAAAACATCTTAGGTTTCCGCTCTTACGGTAATTTTCACAAACAGCTTAAACGGACGGATCTCATATAATTCAACGCTGACCGAACTTGCTTGCCAGCCGCCGAATGCGAAAATTCCAAAAGCTCAAAGATCCAATTTAATCCGTTAATATGCCTGTACACTCAAACAAGTCTCTCAATTTATAGAAACAGCTATATTACCTAAAAAAGTTTAAGAATATTCTAAACATTGTTTGTATGTTTAAAATTGAATTTCAAAGAATCTATGTTCTGAAAAGTTGTCCGTAATCCAAGCAAAAAGCTGAATTCAACACAAATTTAAAGTCGTAGGAATTAAATCTTAAAAAAATGTTTCAATATATGCAAAGTTTATGTCAAAATTCCAAATTCAATGAAGATAGGGTTTGTACAAATTCTAGGAAAAGATTTATGAATGAAAACAAAAATAAATAAACTAAAATATTATAGCGTTGTAGTTTTCCTTTTTCAGTTAACTCATAATAGAAAAGAAAATATATTAGATATGTTAATTCCTATGCACATAAATATAAGTATATTCACCAAATTGCTATAGATTATCACGCAACCAGTTAAAAAAGAAAAAACAACAAAGAAAAACATCTCTAGGTTTCTCTAATTTGTACTTTGGCAAACAGCTGATGAACGGACTCATGGGCGAGGCCGAACCCGCCACAAGGCAGCAGTGCACCTGAAGCTGTAAAACCCAATTCAAGCCGTTAATATGTCTAGGAATGGCTAAGAAGATCCGTAAGAACAATTTTAAATTTACATATTGAACAAATAAATTTATTTGCTCCAAAATCTCAACAATAACAGAGGAATTTCAAAGGGTATACAATTGCCTTTGATTTTGAACCGCGGCAGAATGTTGCGGTGGCAAGAGTTTCTTCTGGAGTGGTGGGGTGTTATTAAGAGAGATGGGGGCAGGCCTCGGGCAGGCGCGGCGGCAGGAACCGGCGGCGCCTGACCGGGCTGGCACTGGGCAGGAGCGGCCGGGAGGCAGTTTAGGGTGGATGCAACACCACCGTTTTGGGATTGGCTGGGATCCCCTCCGAGCTGGTCGCAGTGCCTGTCCCCTGATGGCGGCTGGCTCGGGTGTGATCCCCTGAGTCCTGTAATTTGACGAAGTGCACCATTGTTGTTGTTGTTGGCTTGCGGATGGCGTTCAGCTACTGGGATCCTCCACCGTCGGCTAAGACAGGACATAGATGGCGGTTTCCTGGCCAGCAGCCCGGTTTGGCCAGAGTCAGAAGTGCATCCTCCAGTCCACTAAGTCTCCTGGTCCTCAGGAAGACCACAATGCGGAGAGCCTTGTTCACAGCGCGTTGGCAACCTGGTCAGAGGCAGCTGACTGCTGGAAGTCACCCTCATCGGCGGTGTAGTGTGAAGAATTCCTTCCTCCAGCTGGGGCTTGATACAGCGAAGTTGGAGCAGCAGGTGACTGGATCCTTCCAGAGAATGGCCAGATGCTGGACCGGCGGGGCAAAGACTCCACTGGGTCCTCAGCAGAAGGCTGGGGCATCGCCTCTGCTGGTGGCAGATCCAGATGGCTGTGCCCTCAACCTCAGCGGGAATGAGCCACTTAGGCTGGAAGGGTTGTAGCCTAGTTTGTCGGTTTCCGGCCAAAACGCAGGCGAGGCACACAGCAAAGGACAACGAGGAACTGACGCGAGGGGTGAGCTGCTGTGGGATTGATGTCGGCGGTGAGATGAGCCTGGTTTATGCAGATGGAAACCATTGAAGCTGCGTGTAAAGCGTTGCTCTGGCTAAAGGGTTTAATTATGGTTCAAAACCACCTAGATCAGGCAAAAATACCAGTACCACCCCTACAAATAGAGTAAGCGAAGTGGGTGGCTGACCGCAGGCCAACCCGTGGCCTGGAAGCGAGCGCTTCATTTGAGCTGGCCAAGGCCGTTGAGCCGACGCTATAAAACTCATATTAAATTCAATATGCTGCCTTCTTTCCTTAATCAATAATTGCTGGTTTTGGCTGCTTTGGGCCAGTGCGGGCCAACCTGCCAATCTTGCTTGCACAGCTATCGTTGAAATCAACACAAAATTCGCAATAAAAGCCGAGCGGATCGGCCTGCATCGTAAACCATTGGTGGTAATTTGATGGATGCAAAAGAGCAATGATGGATACGATCAAACTGACCCGAATCGAATTCAAATCAAAAACAATCCAAACCGTTGGATGATGTGTGTCGCCCAATGTTTAGAGCAAAAAACAAAACGTTTGATGTGGCCGTTTCATAAAATGAGGCGCGCCTAGTCAAAAGCATTTTTTCATGCTGTACAACATTTTGCAACGATTCGCCATTATATTGCCTTATTCGCCATGGCTTTGTCCGGCATCTGGCCGTTGTGTTAGCTGCTTTATGCAACAATGTGTAGTGGTGGAGGCGACCTTCCATCCTCGCTGAAAGTGAAGAAGCGGATCGCTAAATATAGCCGCCATCAGAGCATTTTTTGTTTTTTTACTTTTTTGGTTATATTGATCATCGGCTGAATATCGCTAATTAACAACTCACCGTTGCGCCTTGTCAGCGCCGAACCGAGTAATTCGATAATTGGTCTCTTAATAAACAATTACTTGGCGCCATCTGATTTGGCAACCAGCGCGGACCTGCGAACCCCAAAACAAAACAAACACAATCTAAAACTAAATTCAATTCTGGCTAGCTCCTAATTCTTGTAATGTCGCTCTTTCGTCGAACCAAAACATCACGGTTTTATGTGCAAAGCCAGCGCAAATATTTGCAACCGCATGACAGTGTGACGAATCATAAAAATATATATTATAAAGAAACCTTTAATCTCTTATTTATGCATTTTTTAAGGCAAATTTGAACTCTTCACCACATATCGTTTACACGCAGCCGAAGAACTGAATCTGGTGACCTATATGCTAAAGATATCGGTTACGAGATAAGTCAGTAACCAATCATCTCTTTGCAAACCAAAACAATCAACATGCGTTCCTTTCCTCGTCCTTTGCTTAATTGTCTGGCCATTGACAACTGATACAACTACCAACCAGTGGCCCACTCTTCTTCGGGATTGGCTTCCAGCGCCATCTGATCTGCCAGCAGTGATGGCCCGCCTTCTCCTGGGACCCAGGATTCTCTTGCCGCCATCCATCATCTATTGCTGACGCCCTTTTGAAGGATCCCAGTCTGCTGCTGCTCCCTGCAACCACGCTGCTCGGCCCAACTGGAAGGGCACCTTCACCTACACCGCTGATGAGGGTGCACGCACATCCAGCTGCCTCCGACCAGGCTTTTCACAACGCTGTGAAAACAAGGCTCTCCGCGTGGTTTTCTTCTCACTGGGCGACCCGAGAACGTGGACTGGAAAAGGAGCGCGCTCTGGCTCTGGCCAAGCAGGCTGCCCAGCAGGAGACCAAGCATCTATGTCCTGAACAAGCAGGCCGACATTGAGATCTGGCCAACAAGCTGAACGCCATCCGCAACAACAACAAACATTCGAGGTGCACTTCGTCACAGGACTCAGGAGGATGCTGCCAATGCTCATGGCGCCATCCAGGGACAGTACGGATCAGCTCGGAGTGATCCAGCCGTCCCAAAACGGTGGTGTTGCACTTCCGAACTTCTGCTGCATCCCAGCCCGCGCTCCTCGAAAAGCGTTTCCTTGCCAGTGCTCCGTGGACCGTTATTTCTGCCCGCTAACATCTTCCGTCGCTTCCGTTTGTAAGCGCTAACTGCTGTGCTGTTGATTTGTTGCCTAGTTATCATGTTGCTTTTTATTCTATAAATAAACAGAACATATAAATAACCTCCTGTCCCATTGATAATTCTGGTCTTAGCATTGCATCGCTTCATCAGGAACGGTGTGAGATGGCCAAATGTACTATACCTTTGGAATTTTCTAAAGGCACATTTAAAAATCACAAAAAAAATAAAACAATAGGGTTTTATTAATTCGATACGAACCATTTCCAAAAATAGTTCGGATGTTTATATTTATTTTTGTTAAAACAATAAAGTATGGGCCACCACAAAATATTATAATGTAGGTGGAGACATCTTTTAACCAGAAGGCTGACAATAATAAACAACCTTATCCTTGAAAACTATTTCAATGATCCGATAATCGAACGTCTAATGGTAATCATTTTTATACGTCTTAGACATTAAAATTCTTCTTTTAGAAAAAACAATTTCGTGAAAGGATTAATTACGTTCAGAAATAAAAATATTTAAAGAAATAATTATTTTATGGTAAAAATAACACTTTCACCAATACTCAATTTTTAAAACAGCAAAATAAATTCATGAAAACAACAAAATATTTATCATATATTTTTCTATAGTATTTTTGGAAATTGCGTTAAGAAAGAGGTCTTCCCAAAATAAGCTCCACTATTCATAAAAAACATGAATATAGAAAACCAGATTCACATTCCGCTAAGCTGGGTGACACAGCTTTTATGGTTAAGTTTTTTAAAAATGAGAAATATATCAAGTAATTTTCATTAAAACATCCTTATTTTAAGACAAAGTATATTAGGGGACCTATTGTATAGTTTCGGCATCCATTAATGTACCATTTATACTGACGCAATCCGAAGTGTCTGGCCTTATAGGGATTCTGCCACTCCCAGTTATTTTAAAACAGGTTTCTGCAGAGTTCAAAGCTTCCGGAGCTTTTGACTTTGAAACCCCAAAACTAAAAGTTGCTTGAAATTCTAGACCCACTTTCGATAGTGAAAAAGACAAACAGAAAACGACAAGAAACTGGCAACCATCAATGGATCGGCATAATAGTATGGAATAGATTATGATCGATTCGTAGGCGGAACTGAAAGAATGCATCACATTGTGGAAACGTTTTAACAGACCGTCAGGAACATTTATAGACGGCCTTACTTTTGGTGAAAAACGGTTTGATAGTTTTTGCAGCATTTTCCCAAAATCTGAATTCCGCAGTTTTCATTCGGTCAAGAATACATCATAAGCTACGAACCGGTCGAGAATTTAGCTGGGGTAATTGGTCAGAAAGTCTGGGTCGCTGACTGGATGGATCTCAGAAATGTTAGATTTTCACTAATCATTTCATAAGCGCAATCATTGTATAAAAACTAGTTGAATTATGGAGCAAAACCAGACGGAATGGTGTCGGTTGTTGTTCTAAGGCGGTTCTTAACTACTCCAGAATGGGTATAAAAAAGTTGCTTCCTCGATCTGGATTCATAGTCTTGGCCCCTTTTGCCTGTTCAGCACACCTCCTAGCACTAAAACAATACTAAACGTTTTTAATATCGCCTTCTGCCTGATTGGTGCCGCCGTCGCAGCCCAGTACAACTATGGAGCGGGATTTTCTGAGCCGCCTGATATCGTTCCCAGCTTCGCCGGAAACGGTGTGGGTGACTAAGCAGTGGTGCCGTGCCAGCAGCCCGGACTACTCGGTATCCAGTGAACTGAACAAGGAGTACTTCACCTTCAGCCGGATGAGCTGGGTGTCTTCGGAGGATCCCTTGGGCTGCTCAGAAGACGGTGGAACAAGGGACTGCGGGTGGTATCAAGGGACCGAGAACCGTGGTCTGGAGAACGCCATTTGGCTCTGCCGCTATGCAGGCTGCCGGCAGAAGACCGCTCCGCAGGTCCTGAACAAACAGACCGACATTGGAGATCTGGCTGAAGTTCAATGCCGCCCGCCAGAATGCCAATCCAGCGTCCTGAGGTGCACTTCTGGGTCAAGTACAGGACTCCTGAGGATGCCGTAATGCCCAGTGCCATCCAGTCGGCACGACAACCTGGGAGGATCCAGCCAGTCCATCAACGGAGGAGTGCCAACGCCATCAACTTCGCTTCCCAGCTGCCCTGCCCCTGCCCGGCTACAGTGGAGCCAACTACCTCCTCCTGCTGCCGCCACCAGCAACTCCCTACCTGCCAGCCAACATCCTGCGTCGCTCAGTGCATCCAAGTTAAGAACCAATAAACTGACAGTTATTGTTAAAAATGTTGTAGAAAATGTAATTGACTAAAAATAAACGAGAAAATCTATAAACCAATACCTTGTACTTTTTGTATACCTAAGACGCTAGATTTTCAAATTCTGGAAGTTTGGTACAGTTGCTGCATTTATGCTCAAGTTGTTTGTGTTTTTTATCGATTTTCCTTATAATAACATTTATGCAAAGCTGAAACTAGTTCTTTGGCGAGCATTCCAACAAAAGCCGAGCGCCGCTCATACTTGGTAGGCGGAAAACATTTATAGCAGCATCAGCGCTTTGAACTTCGACGTGGCAGTTGCGCCGCCAGCTTCGAAGTTGCTTAGTATGGGGTCATCAAACGCCGTCGTGGTCATGATAAAGAGAAGCAATTTGCTCCGAATTAAGAGAACCTCACAACAAAACTAAAGATGCAAGGCCTTCATCGTAAGTTGTTTGAATAGGTCAGGACTTTCTTTCAAATAAGAACTAATGATTACTCTTGACGTTCCTCTAGGTAATGTGCCCGGCAGTCGCCCGCGCCGATAAGCTCGCCACAACCATTCAGCCCCGTGGGCCACCCAGCCCGGTCTGTCCTTCGCCCTGGAAGCGGAAGCATTGGAGGTGGTTCCATCGGCGGCGGTTCCATTGAGAGGAGGAAGCATTGGAGGTGGCTCGGAGGTGGCCTATTGGAGGCGGTGGTCCCATTGGCGGTTCAATCGGCGGTACTCTGGCTGGTGGTGGCATCGACTCGGCCCTGGCGTAACTTCTATGGACTCAGCGGTCTGGGAGGTGGGTAAGTGATAGCCTCTGAGCGCCCTGTCCAACGCCCCGCTCCTCTGCCGAACTTAGAAAAGAGTTCTTCACCTTTTCCGCCAACGAACAGGACTTCCCGATGAGCCACAGGGAACTGGAGCGTGTTGCTGGATCCGTCAACAAGGGACTGCGTGTGGTCTTCATTAAGGGACCCGAGTCAGACTGGAACGCCATGGTTCTGGCTCTGGCTAAGCAAGCAGGCTACAGCAGGGAGACTGCCATCTATGTCCTCAACAAGCAGGCTGGCTGGAGATCTTGCCCAGGGTCCGAACGCCATTCAACAAATAAGCCTTGAAAAATTTGCCGGCAGGACTCCCGGAGGATGCTGCCAATGCCCATGGCAACCAGTCGCAGTAATACTGTGACCGCTGGGGAGGATCCTCCCAGGCTCATGGATGGTGGTGTGGCCCTGCCTGAACTTCTTCTGCTACCTCCGGTCTTAGCCCTAGTATGTGGCTCGCCCAGGATCCCCGACAACGCTTCAGCCTTGCCCACGCTGGTCTTCCGTCGCCCAGTGTTTTCAAGAAGGCTGCCCTCTTTTGACTTAATACAATAACTTAAGCAAATATCTACTGAAGATTTCATTCTTCCTCTGTTACATCGTTATTGACTAATGACATAATTAAGCACAAATAATTGAAATTAAAAACAAAATTGAACAAAGGTCTTCTTCATATGTGTTTTATAGGTGGTATATTTATTGTGTGGTTTTGTCAGAAGTTAACAGGTGCATTAACTGCCTTGTTCGGCAAGCTTGTTTGTGGATGGTTTAAATATAACAGAAATTCTTCAGTATCTATAATATCTCAAATAGACGACATCAAGATAGGCGATCAAGTATGTGTTTCTTCATGAGTTTATCCGGCGATTCAGATTCCGTCACTGCTTAGTACAAAACGCTGGACTAACATTCAGGGATTATAGGCGAGCTCGCATGCTAAATTAATTGTCTGCTAAGATTAAAGCCACAATTTAACCTGAGGAAAAGACATTAACACGATCTCCCGGTTTATTGAACCTCAGACTTTTCCGATGACAGTCAAGGTCGCAGAAGATGCCACAATCAAGGATGACCCGGAGCTTTCCCGGAGGCCCGCCAGTCACGTACACGAGGAATCTCGCGCAACCCACATAAGATTAATGAAGATTTATGCCCAATCGAAACCTGGATTAGCCATAAAACAAAATTAATCATTAATTTTATTAAGCCGACGATCACTTTTTGTTGGAAATCATTAACGTGCCGTTGCCCTAAGCATATTGCACCGGGCAACATAACAAAAACAATTGACTAGTCATTCCGAAGATTGCGCGAATGAGAGGCTTTTTTTCATTTTTGTGCATAAAATTATAAGCCAATTATGGGTGAATCGCGAGTAGTTCGAAAACGACTTCGGACTTGCTGGCTTTTTAAGTCAATTCAAATGAATCGCATTCAAAGTCGGCGGCGCTATTGAAGCTGCCTTGCTCAAAACAACATGTGTTAAATGTTGGAGAGCTAGAAATTATGAGTTATAGTAGATTAACAGTATCTTGAAACCTGATGGCCATTGAATACTGGCCATTTCACGAATCACGATTCGGAGAGCGAGATCGCGATGATCGCTGTGTTCCGCCAGAGGAATCCCTTGGGATGTGACCAGATTGGCTCAATTGACTGGATTCTAGTCTATAAACGTCCTCATAGCGGTATATAAAAGGTAGATAAATGTGAATACTTGTATTATTCATTCCTCTTAGAACATTGTAGGTATAACAGGCCTAGAAATGCGTGCCCTTATTATTCTAAGCATTGGGGGAGTAGGGGAAAGGGTGCCGAAGTTTATCTCACATAATTACGGCCAAGGCCCCCATTGGAGGTGGTGTGTATCCCGAGTCCGCTGCACTGCGCTGACCAGTGAGTTGGCAGTGCTGCCCCCAACTGGTTCACAAGGAGCTCCCACAGCTTGGCGCCATAATGATGCTGATCTGAAGATCATGGTGCTCGCAGGAAGGCTTGTCGACCATTAAGAAGATAGGAATGTCCGGTGTCATCTTTACTTCAATCGCCGGAGCAGGGTTAGCGAGAACGCCGTTCTTTAGCTTCACACTAAACAGCCGCCCGGGTCAACAGACCGCCATCTACGTGCTCCAGCCAAACAGACCGGATATCAACAGAGCTGGCCCAGAAGTTCAATGCCGTGCGCCAGAATGCCAACAAGAAGCCGGAGGCAAGAATTTCGGTCAAGTCGCAATCTCCCGAGGATGCTAAATGCCCAGCGTGCCATCCATCCCACACGAAATTATGAGAACCGCCACAGCCGGGCACTGTCAACGGTGGCGTGGCAAATGCCATCATCAACTTGCCTCCCAAGGAGCTGCTCCAGTTCAGCAGCTCAATGGCAGGCTCCCTGGTGGCAACCTACTTTGCCAGCCTCCATCCGCCGCCCCGTGTCACTAGGGAATCTCTTGTTAAACTTTTGTTGAATAGTACTATTAATTTTAATATTTTAAAACATTATGGTTTTCTGCATTGCTTGTGACTACTTCTATAATAGCTTCCACAATAAACCGTAACTATTGTATTTTGAAAATTCTTGTAATATATGATGAAATGAGCTGAAAATATAACTAAAAATAAATATTTGAGGAGGAGAATTTTATAATTTTATCATTTTCTAATGCCATATAATAATATATAAATAAGAAGCAATATATTTATAATGTGTAGTTAAGAGGATCCAAAAGGTATGCAAAACGTAATTAATACTCTTTTCTTGCTGAGATATGCACCAAATATAAAAATTAAGAGCAATACCTAAATAAAGACACATATATCCATCAGTTGGCTCCTTTTAGTTTAAAGTGTAATATAGTTGAAATATTATTAATAATGGAAGCGATCGAATGTACTTTGCGCCCAACTTGATTTTAACTTTCAAAGTTTGAAAGAAAATAATTCGTGAAAATAAACTGAACTGCAAAAGTTTCTTTTTCCATCGAACTAAAGGAGCAAAAGTTTTTGGTTTAAAAGCAATACAAACTATTAAATTATTTAAAAAATTTAAGGATTGAATTTAGTTACATTAGTCAACAATAAGCTAAAGTTTTAAAATCAGTCAAAGACTCGCTGGCGTTTCTTGCGATTCAGTGAGAGTGAAACGAGCGGACTTAGACGCTGACGGAAGACCCGGAAGAGGGCAGGTAGGAGTTGTCGGGGTTTCCAAGGGTAGCCTGACGCACTGGTCCGGCGGAGGCGAGAAGTTCAGGACGGGGCGGCCGCCGTTGTGGGCCCAGCCGCCTCCAGCTGGTCGTACTGATTCCTGGATGGCGCGTTGAGCGTTGGCAGCATCCTCCCGCAGCGTGGTACTGACGAAGTGCACCTCGGGCTTGTTGTTGTTGCTATGGATGGCGTTCAGCTTGTTGGCCACAGATCTCCAATATCACCTGTTTGTTCAGGTGGATGATGATGGCGGTCTCCTTGCCATGTGCCTTGCTTGGCCAGAGCCAGGGGCGGCGTGCGCCTCCAGGTCCACGCCCCGGGCCTCAGCACAACGTGGCAGGGCCTTGTTCAGAGCGGAGGAGACGCGCTCCAGCTGCTGGGGCTCATCGAAGTCCTGTTCGTTGGGCGGTGAAGGTGAAGCATCCCCTTCTCCAGCTCGCAGCTGGGGCAGGGGCGCTGTAAGAGACGGGGCACTTCAGAGCTTCACCACCGCCGATGCTGCCACCACCAATGCTACCAAGACCACCCAGACCAGCACTGGGCGGCAAAGGTCGCTGGCGCTCCGATGGAACCACACCGATGGATCTCACCTCCGATGGTTTCTACCTCCGATGGAGCTACCTCCAATGCTTCCTCCAAGATGGAGTCACAATTCACGCTGCCTCCGATGGAGCCATTGTTACCCTCCAATGCTGCCCCAGATGGAGCTTCTGCCACCACCAATGGATCCACTGCCAGAGCGGGCTGACAGGCCAGAGCTGGAGAGCCACGGCTGATAGTTGTAGCCGAGCTTATCGTGGCGGTAGCGACGCCACAAGCACATACAACCTGAAGAATGAAAAACGGCATTTCTGTAATCCTTTGTATCCTCTAAACGTACTCGTCCACTGACTTAATACTTACAATGAAGGCACGCATTTTGAATTTAGTTCTTTTGACTTTGACCACTTGGTTGAATCTGACGTTTGCATCACCGAAAGGTCCATAATATTTATACGAAAACCAACTGATCGGTGTCACCATAGACTGCGCTCAAGTTCGATGACTTACCAATGTTGTTTTTGTTGGGTTTACATTTGAGGCAATTTCTTCGGCAGCTTTTATTTCTTGAATGCTATCCACCTTCGAAAGACGACGTTGGTGCGATAAAACAATGGCTGCCGTCGAACAAAGCGCATCATCTTGCCGTCTATTCTTGCACAGCGTTGGTCGACATTATATAAATCAGATCTCTAGTCGAAGGCGTAGTACCATTCAAAATTATTTAGGGCAGAAGACCTTCCAGCTGTCACTTTGAATTCAATAGGCTCTTAGGCAGAGGAAACGGCCAGAAAGCTGAAAACTCGTTTAGCAAAAGCCACAATGTGGTCATGCTTGTGCAATGAAATGATTTTCTTCATATTTTGTATGCTAAAAATGATGGAGCACCATCGAAACGAGTATTCGGGAAAACGACTTGGTTTTTCTTACACTTTTAGTTGGTCCAGCCACATATTTCTAGCTGGAATTCTTGAAGCATCGTTGCGTCCCCCTTTGGTATTTGAAGGAGTGGTATATGGTGTATGGTATTTGGGACCTGATTGCTGCTTCTAGGGTTTGGCCATTTGAGATATTCAAACAAAATCATTGGAGCCATTGGACGCCGCTGGAGGAAACAGAACAATGGTCAAAAATTGATGTTAGAAATCACTGCCAGCCTATATCCATCTATCCTATCCATCCATCTAATCCACATTAAGGTTGGTTGTCCATCTGTCCGAGCTCATCACTCAATGCCATTTAACCCGTGGCAAATGAGAAACATCATCCCGGCAAAACGGTAGCAGCTGGAACGTTAACAGAAGGTTGCGGACCTTTTGATTTTTATTTGTTTACCAGCACCCGAAGCTACTCGGAATTCGGCGGTAATCAGCTGGCGCCACATAGGCGACCATTTAATCTGCGATCAGCGATTACTCACGTGTTTCATCATGGTCTATTGATGGATATCGCTAAAAATTATTGTTTTTTATTTTGGCAAATTTCAGGCGAGAAGAGGAGCAGGGTGGCAAACAAAACTGCTGAAACTGATTTGATTTGCATAATTAAAGAGCCCCATCTGAGAAATACCAATCCATATTTAAGATAGTTGAACCGATTTGTAAATCAATAGACAAGATAATACTGATATCACGGATACTATAGCTGATGAGT
>NW_024572465.1:0-6710 GCF_018153835.1 Drosophila eugracilis
GTTACTCCATGTACCTGAGACATATCATTAAACACACAAAATATATTATGATGCTTTTAAAAACCTCGATAAATTCCTAATTTCAATGTTTAGTACAATGGGGCCTTGATCTCGCAAACTAACTCAGAGTTATTTAGAATATATAAGGAAGTAACGGAACAACCAATAGCTCTGATATTTTTCTACTTATTGATCTTACTCAAGGAACTCAAACGATCTTTGCGATTTAGAACATATACTTTTAATTCCGAAAATGTGTGCTTCGTCGAAAATGGTTTATAAAAGAACCCAAATCGCTTGAAAGGAACAAACATTTATTGTATGTGCTCAAAAATAAATAAACTTCAAAGGCAATTATAAGAAGATGAAGTAGGACCCTCAAAACATTAAGTAGAGATTGCTTTTAAACATTACAAGGCACTCTAAGTAAAGTTACAAAATCACATCTTAATGCTCTAAAGTATAAAATGTATTTCAGAGATCTCTTATGTCCAGCAAAAAATTCTAAGCTCTAAGAGAAGCGTTCTCTTCTTATCTGTGAAGGGTGGTTTCCTACCATTTAATTGCTCATTGCTTTCCGAACCTTGGAAAAAATTTTAAAGATGATTAAAAATAAAACATAACTCAAGTTTTTTAAAGTAGGTTCCAATTTTTAGATCAACGTGATACACCAAAAAACTGGGTAAACAGAATGACATTGGGGGGTAGTGAACCATTAGATATAAAATTTTTACCACTCTGAATAACAATAAAAATAAGTGATTATGAAATGGACTCAAAATACGGTGTTAATAATTGGTGCTTACTACCAAACAAAAAACGTAATAAATCATTGGCATCCGAAATATTGATTCAAAATCAACCCCCATATTCTCAGTAATGAACCAAATAGATTGAATGATGAAACCTGATACTTCAGGAATCAATAATAAAATATGAAGAAAAATACCAAAAAAATGAAGTCCCCACAAATTCAATCACTGATAGTGATTACGTAGAACTTAATACTGAGGAATGGACCAAGTTGTTAAACGAAAGCGTTAAATTAAGTGAGACTTCTTTTTATCCGATAAAGAAGATATTAAAAGAAGAGCAGTGACAAAAGTGAAGCTTAATGATAAAACAACGTAAATTATAAAAGTTGGAAAAGACAAAGTTCAACCCCTAAATTTGCTGCTTGTAAAGATCGGTCTGGTTCCGCTTAAACCACCAAGGAAAAACAAAATCAATTGGATTTCTTATCAATAGTGCTTAATTTAAATAACAAATTGGGGAATTTAGATGAAATGTTTATCACATTGCTCAGTAATGATTCATTGCATACAGCTTCCCTGATAACGTTATGTGCATTTACAAACACAAAGATCCCAAGACAAGGAACGATGATTGAAGTTGAAGAGTAGACATGTATCTCATTAACATTAACAAATGCCTGTAATAAAGAAATTCCAATACGTGAAGAAATGGAATTTGTTAGCTTATAAATGTTGAAACATTTAGATATAAAATGTGGGTGGTGCTTGATTCAAAAACACCTGGGAAAAATGGGTTGGATTTTTATTTGCATTGACAATGCTTTGAACCCAGATCAGGCTGTAAAAACTCGTTGTCTGAGTACTGGGACATAATGGAAAAGAAAAAAATATTCAATTTGAAAACATTGAATATTATCCTTTGATAAGTATCAATGAAATTTCATTATTACTTCTTATTGATTCAAACGAGTTATAAGGTTCCACGAAACAAACGTCAACAGTTCCGATTTATTACTCTACATTTCAAAGAAGGACGCTGTAAAGTCTATAAATAATACGGGCTTAAAATTATTTACCCATAATAAAAAACAGTCATCATGGTAGAAATCTTTATCAGATGAATAATGCTTTTGTTAATGCTGGGGGTAGTTTAAGCAATATTGGAAGCTCGGCGTATCACCACACGAATAGTTCGTCAAGGACGAGGGAATCGGGAACTTTTTAGTAGATCTTTTAATTGTATCAAACCACTTTTTCTTTCGGGTATAACTGCTATAAAATGGGGCTAAGTTGCTACTGGAAAGGCAATAATCAATGAAATCTAAGGAAGTCCCTTAAGAAATATCCTCAAAGAACAGAGCAAAATTCTGTTTCTTGAAAAATTTATCAGATAGAGGCAATTGATAAAATAACCCGAAAACGGGGAAGGAAAGAAAATAAAGCGAGGCAACCAGAAAAACGACATCACTTTAACATCCGCAATAACAGCGTAAACAACCAAATCCGCATCATGCGCAAACGAAAAAGAACTCCAGGCAAGAAAAATTAAATATTAGCGATATTTTTTCTAAGACAAAATGAAATAACCATATCGAATGCCATGAAGGGGGAGGAACTGGATTTAGAGCTTCTGCACTTCATCCTACTCCTAGAGTTCCACGCATTATAAGAACTGAAAGTTGTAAGCCTCATAACTAATGCTTCTTTAGACGGAGCATCATCAATAGAATTTGTCTGTTTAGGAAATGGTAAACATATCGAGACCTACATCAAGTGCTTTATTTACGACTTGAGCCGTGCAAACTTAGTGTAAAGTGATAGCATCACCGGCATTGTAGTGGAAACGATGTCATGTAGTGAACAATATCTTTAAGCACTCTATACTTTAGAAGTTTCCTCAGTTTATTTTAAATAATACTATACCAGAGCAATAATAATTATCATTATAGACTGTATTTGCAAACAGTTTTGAAACCATGAAAGGGATGTGCCCTCAGAAAAAGTCACTTAGCCTCCCAAGGATTTCGAATTTTGGACGAATAACGGCAGGCGAATATGTTTATCCAGATACCAAATCTGAAAAAGCTTAAAATTTATTTAAAAAATAGTGGTACAAGGTGGAACTAAAAGGAAAAATCCACGGCATATATATTTAATCAACCAAAACTACTAGTAAATAATGTTGATTTAAGAATTACTTTAATATTGAGACTGCATTTTTATTTATCGAAACTGTTGAGTAACAATTAGGTCAGAAGCTCGAGAAACTTATGAGAATCAGTGATAACAGCTGTCGGCGCCTTCTTGGTTGGCCTTACCCATCGAGTTCTTTTACAGACCAAAATGCCATACTCCTTTCTCACTAAGGTTGAAGTAAAATCTTTTAATATATACTCAGAAATAATACATTATCTAGTGACAATGCAGTTATTGGAGACAGCTACCCGTAATTTTCAGCGTTTTGTGTATGGTTAAAACTGTTCATACCAGGAAACCACCGGTTTAGATCCATTCACTTGAACATTTTAAATTCAATCGATTTAACTTAATAGAATGGAGTTCAAGTTCCTTCTCAAGCTTTTCCTTGAGCTCTGATTACTCGAATGGTGAAAAATGCCCAGAGCTCACGGGGCTATAACATGCTATTCAGATTCAGTGGATAAAACACTGGCGATCGTGGTCTGCAAATACAAAGGAAATGTTTGACACAAACAAAAAGTGATATAATATGAATCATCATCCGCCGATCATTCAAATTGAGTGTTTCAGTGAATTTAATAACCCAAGGAACTATACGAATCGAAGGGAAGATTCTCTCTTCTGAACCACTTACTGAAGCTGTCTGGTGTACCGGTGAATACGATTCCAGCGATTGAGGCTGATAAGTATAGAAACATACGTAGATACTCCTCAACATGAATACATTACAAATAAATATATAATGTTAATGCAAAAACACGATTGATTTTTGTAAAGGAGTTTTCCTTTCGGACCAGTTACCTGAAACTATATAAAAAGTATCCGGCTCTATTATTGCGAATACCGATCTTACTGATAACCTGGAACCATTGATTGCCTTCTATTTTGAGGCCCTAAGTCAGCTGAATTTTTCGATCCATATGGTCAATATCCGCAGAAAAAGGAATCTGTAACATTTTTAAGATGGAACGCCCATAAATATTTTTTTCAATAACAACTCAACAAACGATATTTTTCAACACCTGTGGTCATTATTGTACGTTGTCGGACTTTTTAAATGTAGAAATAAATCACTTAAGTGCTTCCTGAAAATTTTAAGAAAAGATCTTTACTTAATAACAAACACATTTAAAATGTTTAAGAAAAAATTTCAAAAAAAAAAAAAGTAAATAATTTATTAGTTGAGTTTATTTAATGTTTGAAGTTGACAATCTCTGGTTTAACTTTATAATATTTAAGTGATAATATTATACCGTCTTCTAATATCGGCATATGAGACTGACATGTGTCTGTCCAGATGAGCACTTCTCATCACTTCCGCTGAAAGTTTGTAGTGGAATCCAAACCAAATTGTAACAACCCTTCCGCCAAGTCCGCAGTGGCTTTAAATATCAAGCCTCCAGGTGTTGCTCGAATAATACAGCTCATCCTGGTGATCAAGAAGACTTCAATTTGTTTGGGTGTGCATTTTTTGTAAGACTTGTAACTTGTTAAGGTTGAACTAAGACTGATGGGGTAGTCAAGAAATTCAATCTTTTATAAGGGAATTTTCTATTTACTTCATTTATTTACTTCATTTATTTCTGATAAATTCAATTTGAGTGCCAGCTTATCTATTGGGATCCTTTCCTTTATATTACAAGGAGAAATCTGTTCGAAATAATCTCTCTCTTAAATGGTGTCTTAGTAGAAAATTTGTTTGCATAACTTTTTAGTAGAAATATCCAAATATCCCCATTTTCTCCTTATTGGTTAAATAAAAGGCATATTTTAGTTCCATAAGGTGTTTTCCTTAATTTACATCATGATTCATAATCAAACCCAATGTACATAGATCTCTCATTCTCGTAGTAACCAATAACAGGTTTTGATCTGGGTTTAGGTCTCTAAAAACCTATAAGGAACAAGTAGATTAGCTGATTATATACATAAAGAAATTTATACCATTTTTGATTGTTGAGTATTTGGAGTCGTGTTCTAGTCACTAGTCGTTGAATACTAATTTGTTACATGAATTACATGGTCTTTTAGTACATGAAATATATCTATTTCACTCTTTCATGCACACATTATATGCATATATGTGTATATTATATAGTGTGGTGTACCACAACACAGTTAAAGTATATGGTTTATAAAATTTTCTACATTTAAAACCTTTTAAAAATACGTATTTTTAAAAACTCAGTCTAGTTTCAATATCAAAATGGGCAAGTTTCATTGTGAGTTATGCTCGAACAAAATCTTTACTACGTAACAGCAAAGTTCTTATACCTAAAAGTACACAACTTTGAAGCGCTATACAAAATCAAAGTCCTTTTTATTACTACTGTTATTTCTTAAAATTGATGTCTGAAATTGTTTGAGACGATTTTACTATGCACATGATATTGGATAACGATGCTGAATTAAAAGTGATAATAAAACGAAAGTTATAAGAAATATCTAATAAAAGAACAAAAACTCTTAAATATTGAATTTATATAACGTGTTTTTACTTCATAATGTTTTAAGACAAACATACAAATATTAGAATCTTAAGAGAACATCCATTAAAATTAATTACTCCTGTCCGTCATCCAGTGTTGTTTATATTTGTTTGGTAGGTTCATTTTCAATTATCTCATTAAAATGTGATCATCATTTGGAAACAGGGCTAGGCTCAGACTCATTCAAATCAAACGCGGTTTGGAAAGACAAATTCTGCATATTCTTTATATTGCCTTCTGCTTATTCGCATAGAATAAGTTTTCTAGAACTTCCTGGTATCCACCCATAGAAAGCCTCAAAGCCCAAAGAACTGGCAATTGACGGAGTGGGGCTTGCTTTCGACGATGAGAATCAGAATACTGGTGGTATCGTGTCCACTTGCGTGTCTTCATCATCGAGGATCCAATGTGTGCAGCGTCCGGCTCAGAATCTTCAATAATTTCACATCGGAGTCCTGGTCATCGATTTCATCTGACCCGAGGCCAACTTAACGTTTATATTCGAAAAAGTTGGTTAACGAGGGTCTTATCAGCCTCAAAAGAATTATAAATTCAACAGTAAGATCCATAGTGATGTATTTGAGGCCTTTGAGTGAACTGATTCTGAGCAATTTGAGTGGTGTCATTTATGCAGAATTTCAGATTCAGTTATGTTCACTCCAATGGCCACTGCAATAGGGAAAGTCCACAGGTACAGCCACTCCTAGAACCAATCAGCTATTGGAGCAGTTATTATGGGAGCCCCGGACGCAAACAAGGGTGGTATTGAAGGATAAGGAAGACAAGGATGATGTGAACAAATTAACGAGATGGATAATGAGGCCTGAGGAGCGTGAAAGTGTAAATATCGAGTGTGTGGAAGACTTGGTCAGGAAAATGACAAGTGTAGTAAATATTCCATTTAATGGTTTCTACGGACAAAGTGGATAGTTGTGCACAACTTCCTCGTGTAAGAAAAAGATTTTCCTTTCATGGAAACCACTGGATAAACTGTAGATGCCCAAGGGTTCCAATGAACGTAACAGGTGTGTGGGAAGTAACGGTCAGAACACCGTCAATAATTGTAATAAATATTTTAAGACTTCAAAAGGAATCGAAAACGGTCACACACAATCAAGCTTTTTTGAAATAAACATTTCCACTTATATATATATTTACTGTGGAAAACCACGTTGTCAGCACTTGCATCTGGATCGTAAAGCTAATTAAAAATCTCTGGCTTAAGCTGAAAGTAGCTAGAACAGTTAGACATAGGCTGTAGATTATA
>NW_024572466.1:0-17833 GCF_018153835.1 Drosophila eugracilis
TTTTTAATGAAGTCTATTCCCAGAATGCCATCGCATGGAATCGGAAAAATTAGGTGGGTCTATTTGAAAGTCATGTGGGTATAATGACATTTATTGTTTTAAGCTTCACTAACGCTAAACCCAAGGATTTTGTACAACCTTTTCCTATTCCCGTTATATTTAAAATTTTAGAAACTGTCCAATTCGGGGTACCTTGATTACATTGTTTGAGTAATGAAATCTCGCTCCCGTATCTACTAACAATGTTAAATATTTGTTGGTTTTTCATTTTAAACTTTTATGAAAAACTGAGAATAATATTGATTTTATAGATTCATACTGTTCTTCTTCCTCTTCTACCGTCAAGAGGTCCTCCCCGTTTTCCTGTGTGATCCTAACAATTCTATTATAGTTATTGTAATTTCCACGGCCACCACGGTTTCCTCTGCCCCGATATATGTTATTTCCTTTGTATTGTTTTGTTTATACCGATTATTATAAAATAATACTGCGTTCCGATTGCCCTGTCGCTTTGGTACAACTATTGACAAATTAGTTACGGCTTCGTTCATATTTGTGAACGTTCCCGCCCGCATGATAAGTTTTACCTTATCAATTGAGCAGTTTGTTGTCATTGCCTTCACAGCACTTTGGGTGCTACATTTACATGCTAATTCTAGTGTTAAACCATCGTTTATATAAGCCCCTTGTAATGCTCTGGTCAGATCTTCTACTTCTTTGGCATATGCATTTACCGTTTTGTTTTTTTGTTGCAAATTCATGAGTTTGGCTGATAAAACCTCAACCGACTTCTCCTTTGACTGACTTACTCAGCTTTGCCACAATTGTTTCTATTGTGTTTTCCTCTCCAATGAGCTTGCGAACACGTCCTTATAATTTTGTCTTTATTAGTTGGACTGCTGTGTTTTCATATGATTATTTTATTCCGTCTACAAGCTCCAAGGCATCTAAGAAGCTTCGTAGATTTTCTGCTTTGCCATCAAACTCAGGAATGAGTGAAGCTGCAGTTTTTAAGAATTGGACATTGGTTTGAGCCATTGTTGCCTCATCCAATTTCTCAACTTTGTTATTAATGTTTTCTGTATCCACCTTTATTTCTGTTTTGCTGACTTCTAGTGGGCTTTCGAACCCTAAGAAATCTTCACTGTTATCTTCCTCAAAAATATCAGCCAACGAATTATCGTGGACGTCTGTGTAGGCAATTGTTATATTTGCCTCTATTGGGTCTTTAAAGTTCTCTGGTATATAGAAAACAATCTCATACTTTTGGAGAGCTTTTCTTACAATAGATATAATCTGGTTATGAATAAGTGTTACTTGACTTTCATGACAAGTAGATAGTGATTCTCGACTTATTGCTTTTGCTTTTCTTACTTTGTTGGCGTTAATGATAATTTCGCCCAAATATTTTTCGAGCGTTTCTTTTCTTATGTGTGTATTTTTGTTAACACACTTATAACTCTAAAAATCTCGGTCTTTTATTAGCCAAGAGTTTTTCTAGTCTTAACCATTGGCTACTCATTAGCCTGATTAGCAATATTTATGCTGCCTGTATTTCGTTGCTGTTGGTTGCAGATTCAACTTTTACTTGAGCAATATGCCTATTTCTGTCAAAAAACTCCTGAAGTATCTAAAGTTATAGACATTTTTCGGTGTCGCTATGATAGAATTGTCCCTTGGTTTTAAAAAGCTTGTATTTAATCTTTAGATTTTGCTTAAAATATGATTAATAGATTATAAACTTCCTTATGTAAGCAAAGATATAGAATATTTATATATAATCGTTTTACTAATCCCTTTTGAAAAATGTATTCGCGTTTTTTTTTGTCGAGGTCTTGAGCTCGGCTCATATGCTCTATACAAATGTTCTCTTTTGATACATTTTTATAGATGTAATGCACTTTAATCACTACTTGTATCAACAGAGCTACCGATATTATTATTAGTAAAATAAACATGGAGTTGAAAAGAGGAGTGTTGTCAACTATGACATTATTTACGACATTTGCCGTATTGTCTTTTGCTTCTTCCTCTTTGAGCTCCACAGACCCATTTTTACTTTTTTTTTGATTTTGATTAAGGTTTTTATGAAGGTAGAAGGGATAAGATATTTAGTAAACCTATAAATGATGTGGTTACTAAGTGCACAACTTTTAGTTTACATATCATCAAAATTCAAGTTACAATAGCTTTACTTATATTAAGTTTACACTAAAAGTTGTGTGTTAGTACATGAGTTTATGTGAAAATAGGTTCTTAATGAACTTAATTATCGAACCCCGCGTGAACGCGTTGCAAGTGCTAAAAAAAAATCAAGTGGTGAACTAATTACTTAGTCCGCGTCTTCTCTCCCGATGGAGAAGGCAATTTAATTCCTTTAGACGTCGTTTTAATTTTTCCTGGTTAGTTTGAGGTCTTCCTTCCTTCAAGTCTCCGATGATCAACGCTCGCTCTTTTAGGAGTTTAGCTCGCTTTCCACCCCTCTGTTTATTTTTTGGGGTTGCAATTTTTGGTATTTGCGTTAACTGGTCGTCCCTGTCCTGGCCTCGCTGACGCTCCCTCGCTGCTTGCCTTGCTTTATATTTGGCAATGGTCAAAGGTCTTGGTCCATCCTTCGGCTGGGCCTCCAGTGCCTCTTGAAGTGAGCGTTTGTCGTTTTGTGGTACGGGTGTACCATCCATACCCTTCCAACGGTGGTACAGCCAGCGGATATTGCTTGCCGTGCTATTATTGTTTTTTTTGAAACCCAGATCGTTGGCATAGCGCTCGGTCCTGCCTACCACGCGTTGTAAATGGTTCTACTCTCGTTTTGAATTCGGTTGTTTCAGTTTTTGCTTGCTTAAATTTTTTTTTGCTTTTGCATTTTTTTAAGTGTAACCTTAATTTGTTTTTAAAGTTTCTTAAATGTTTTTCTTTCACTTTAACTTCTAGTGTTTTTTTTTTTTTTTTTTGCTTGTTTAAATTTTCTTTTGCTTTTGCAATTTTTTAAGTGTAAGCTTCATTTGTTTTTAAAGTTTCTTAAATGTTTTTTCACTTTAACTTCTCTTTTCTATTTATTTTTTTTTAGGAATGTTTTTATTTTTGCACTCTTAATGGTCCTGTCACGTTCGCCATATAACGACACGAGAAATCATACGACAACTTAACTTTTATTTGCAAACATTTCTTCTTAGAGGCTAAAAACTGAAGCGAGCAGCGATGGGAGTATATACATGCATTGGCATATTTGTCTTATGTATACAAATTATTTAATTAATTGTGCCGTCTGGCGGTGCCTTCGTGGCAGGGGTAGAGCCGGTTGGTTGGGTATTGGTGACCATCAAGGATGGCAGCCACTGAAGAGTCGGGTGGTCGCTTCGACTTCCTTCCTTCGTCCGAATTTTACGGTGGGAGATACTTATCTCCGTTGTTATGGCCCTTAAGGCACGATAACCAAATTCAATAAGTAGAATAAATGTAACGGCTAAGGCCGGAGTTTTATAATTGAGCTAGTGCTCTTTATTTCAAATCCAAATTAAAACTAAAACTTAAGAATTAACAAAAGATCATGCATAGCCGGATGGCCGTGGCAGACCGCTGACCTTCACATTTTGCAGAAGTCATACGATCGCTGTCAGCCAATGAAAAGGAGCCACGGCTCGGAACGGTACAATGTGCTGGCTCAGCCTAGGGCCAACAAGGTGGACCCAATTTAGGGTGGACCATACATGAGAGGAAAGTGTAATAATAATAATAATAAAAAATGATTAATATAATATTAATTTTAATAAGAGGAATAAGAATTGGCCTGCTCAGCCTAAGCTGGGAGTTGGTTCTTAACTACTCCCCCCTTAAATTGGACGCCGTCCTCGGTGACAGCCAATTCGTCGATGGACTTTTGTAGCTGGGCTGCCTCTCGTTTGCGCCTGCACTGTTGTTGGAGCAGGACCAAGCCGCATAGTGCGAGGCTGACGGCGACTCCTGCGGCGAACAAAATCCTCGGGGAACCTCCAGCCGACACGTCATCTCTAAGCTCCTGCATTAAACGCAGGTTACGCTCGTTCATCCGCTGTAACATTGGCAGACTCAGTATGTGATCGTGTCCCGTGATGTTAATTAAGGGGGAGGCTGCAATACCCGGGCTCTTATTCACGTTGGAGTTGAGGTTCAAATACACGGAGTCGTTGACCACCGCCTTTTTCTCGAAGGTGATGAGGTGGGTCCCAACCATAGTTGTTGTGGGACCGTCATCGATGGTAATCCTCGTTAGTTTCTCGTTGATGATTATTACTCCATGGTTCACAATTGTAAGGGGTTCCAGATTGCTGGGCCGCGTCCGTCACGTAGCCGCCCCGCCTGCATGTAATTGCCTGGCACGGGTGTCGTGAGACGCCTTTTTGCAA
Source organism: Drosophila eugracilis (assembly GCF_018153835.1). Lineage (NCBI taxonomy): Eukaryota > Metazoa > Arthropoda > Insecta > Diptera > Drosophilidae > Drosophila > Drosophila eugracilis. The sequence continues at coordinate 4,383 of NW_024572466.1, forward strand.
AATGTGGCCAAGTTGGTAGAAGCGCAATCGGAGACTGCTAGGATTCCGTCATCACACTCCGCCACGATGTTGTCTTCTATTTGTAGCATAGTATGGTAGTGTGCGATAGGGAAGAGCAGGACTTTTTTACAAATACGCTTAACTCTAGGATACTGGACTATAACGTGGACAAGAACATTAATTTGAAAAATCTTAATCTAGATACATCCATAAGGCTAACTATTGGGACCTCCGTGAGCTGTTCGTCAAAAATAGCCTTTAGGTCATTATGATATTATTTTTAGCAAGCGTGATAGTGAACATACAATTTTGGATTTCAGATATTAACATTCTATTTCTGGCTGGTAGTGTTTCGAACAAATGGCCTGAATCAACAAGCCCGTCCTTTTTCTCCCTGAGGATCTTGTTTACTGTGTCTGTGAGTAGATTGATGTGTTTCTGTGACTCTGTGTTAATTATAACCTGTCTATTATTAGCCTCGATAAGCTATGCTTGATTGGTGTTAATTCTATTTAGATCATCCGCGTCGGGTGTACCCGCCACGACCTTAAGGACTGAGCCCAAAAAATCAAGGCTCCGTGCCATTCTATGGTGTATCTTAAGTTCCTCCAGAAGGTTCTGGGCATGTTCAATGTCCACTTCCAGCAGCTTCCTCATGTGGTAATGTGGGAATTATAGCAAATATTGGGTTTTAATATAAGGGCGACTGTGGCAGATGAAGTGCCTATCTAATGTTGTCCTTGTGGACCACCCTCCCCCTAATGAGAACAGATGTTCCCAGATCTGCTTCTACACGCTCTTCTGAATAAAGCGGTGTTAATTTGTTCCCTAATCTTTTGTTGTTGCGTAGGTGCACTCTTTCACCGACTTCGAAGACTCTGTTCTGCCTTGAAGGATTAACCCTGTCTAGATTGGATTGTTGTGCCTTGTCAATCCTGGCTTTAATTGCCAGCTTCATCTCATCGCTGCTGGCGTGGATGACCTCTACCGGCCTAAACTCTGTAACCGAATATAGCGACCTGTTGTATTCTATAGTAGACCTCAATATTAGTTCCACAGTATCCTCAATTTTTTTATCAATCTTGAGGCATCTGGCAATTTCCGCCAGGGTACTGTGAAATCTTTCTACTTGGTCATTGGAGCTACTGTGTAGCGGTGGCGCATTGACAACATCGATGCTGTATTGGTTTTGCAGCAATGATGTGATTGTCTCAGAGTTAAAGGAGCCCTCATTGTCGCAGTATATGGTCTTGGTGTTAGGGTAAAAATTTACCAGTTGGAGAATGGGTGCTCGTACATCTATTATTGCCCTAGAAGCTAAGGGCTGTACGACAGCGAATTTGGAAAATTTATCAATGCAAGTTAAGAAGATTTTTTTGTCGGTCGAAAAAATGTCGATATGCAACATTTCCCCAACGTATGATGGGATAGGCGTAATTCCTAATTCTTGTTTCTTGGGATGGCGGTCGTATTTGGCTTTATTGCAGACTTTGCAATTTTCGACCACTTCGCTAGCTAATTTGGACATGTTCGGGAAGTAGTAATCCCGGAGAATTTGTTTTTTTATGTTAGTGATCTCCAACTGTTCATTAGCGTTGGTTATGTCACTGACAAAGGTTTTACAATGCCAGAACTTTTTCGCAGGAAATTCCTGCCTCAAGGCATGTTGAATGCGAGCCAGGGTAGGGAAATCACAATGAATTGCGTTCATTACGTTGGCGTTAATAATCTTCTTAACGGATTCAACAAGAGAGTCCTTGTTATTAAAATTAGTGATATGGCGAGTTCTATTTCCGAAGACTATGAAATCTCGCCGAAGCGGTTGGCCTGCTTCCTCCAAAATAATTTGGTTTCTATAACAGTTTAGAGGTTTGTCTGTGGTCTCTATGGTGTATGAGAGCGAAAGCATCGCTATGCACCGTAGCTGCGTCAGACTGGGCTTCAGCCTCTGAGTAATTCAGGGGTTGCCTCGATAGTGCGTCAGCTACCAGGTTTTGTTTTCCGGGTGTGTAAAAACCGTTCCCGTTGTTCTCATCAATGAACGCTTTCCATCGCTTGATCTTAGCGTTGGTGTTTTTGTCGGATACCGCATATGTGAGAGGCTGGTGGTCTGTAAAGATCCGTACCTCATTGTTACCGTATAGGTTAATTTGGAGTTTGCCTATTGCCCAGACTATCGCCAACAATTCTCTTTCGTTGGTGGCGTAGTTCAACTCGCAGTCTTTTAGCGTGCCTGAAATCATGGTAATATGTCTTTTATTGTGGGATAGTACCGCGCCTATTCCACTCGCTGAGGCGTCGGTGGTTAAGTCAAACGGTAATTTAAAATCAGGGTATGTCAAAATGACGTCTTCCGATGCCAAAATGTTACGAAGGTGGTCGAATGCATTTCGCTGGGTTTCATTAAACCTGACAGCTACTTTTTTCGACATATTCTTGACCGTCCCGTTTTCCCCTTTGAGGATGGCGGTCAGAGGTCTAGCAATGCAAGCAAAGTTTTTTACAAAGCTCCTGTAATAGCTCGCCAGGCCTAGGAAGGACCTGAGGCTAAACAGATGTTTTGGTTCTGGGAACTCCTTTATTGCCCTAACTTTTTCTGGGTCTGTTCTTGTTCCTCCTCTGGTGACAATGAACCCTAGGAACTCAACGATTTCTTAAAAGAACTTAGTTTTTTCCCGTGCCACCCTCATGTTGGCATGGAGTTGGCGCTTAAGCACCGTGTCAATATGCTCGACATGTTCCGTCTCATTCTCGGAAAAGATGATAACGTCGTCGACGTAGACGTAGCATATTTTTCCAATTTCTTCCCGAAGCACATTGTCGGTGGCTCTTTGGAAAATGCTCCCTGCATTTTTTAGGCCGAAGGGTAATCGGCAGAATTCGTATTTCCCACCATTGACTGAGAACGAGGTCTTCTCTCGGTCCTTTTCAGCCAGGTACATTTGGTGGTACCCTGACTTCAGGTCTAGGGTGGTAAAGAATTTGGCTTTCCCCAAGTTCGCTAGAATCATGGGTATGCTCGGCATGGGGTAGCGGTCGGCGATTGTTCGCTCGTTCAGCTTCCTGAAGTCGATTACTAATCGCTTCTTCTTGCTGCCATTGTCATCAGTCCACCCAGGTAGGGCTATTGTATGGGGATCTGGACGGCCTGATTATGCCATTTTGTAGCAGCTCTTTGATTTCATTGTTTACAAAGTCTGCTGCACCCATAGGATAGGGGTATAACTTGGAGTAGACAGGTTCGTCACTCGTAGTTCGAATAGTAGCGATGACCGATTTGTTGAAGGTGAGCGCCTTGTTAGAGGTCGAAAACACCTTGATTCTTTTCAGAATAATTTTTTTGAAGTCGGCTTTAGCCGAACTTGGCACCACTATGTCATCGATTTTTGTGAAGTTGACATTCTGACAGTCAAAAAATTTGAGCTTCTCAGTGACGTTTGCGTATTTTATTACGCTGTTGCCTAGGTCCAATGCTACTCCTGCTCGCGTTAGCGAATCGAAGCCTATAATAGCATCAAACGTGCTCAATGTATCCAAGAGGAAAAATGGGACGTGTAGTCCAAAAGTGCACATTATACACTTGTTTTTGACATCACTGGAGCCGTGAATAGAGCTCACAGTGAAGGGGGCTTAAACCGGCATTACGTTTCTTAGCTCCTTTACGGGCTTCACGTAATTTTTTGCCGCCCCAGTGTCGATGAGAACTTTTAGTGTTCTGCCAGCCAACTGTCGCTCGACGAACAGCAGTCGGGAACGCTCCCTAAAAAATGTAGGAGGTCGTTAAGCTCGGCTGTGTCGCTATCTTCCTCAATGGTGGCGACCTCAGCCTCAGCTTTGGTGTCATAATCTGTTAGTTCCTGTTGGGCTATATTGTTGATGCGTTGGCGTCTTTGGCCCGATTGACGCTGGGACGAGTTCTTCCTTTTGTAATTGTTGTTACTTTGAGGCTTTCCCCAGTTTGTTCCCTGTCTGAACTTAGCCGTTGAGGGGTCTACCTCCATGGGCTGAACCGTATTGTGGTCTAAGGACTCGGGATCTCTGCGCTTCGGCCAGTGATTGTCCTCATTAGGCTTACTCTGGTTCTGCTTAGGAACATTGCCCTCATTGAAAGGGGCCTTGTCTTCTATAGATTTCACGTAAGATGCCGCGAACGCACTTCTTTCTATGCTGTTCTCGGCTTCCCGCGTTAACGCTAGTGCAGACGGAAGGTCTTTGGGTTGTGCTGGTAGCACGAGTGACTTGAGTGGTCTCTTAAGCCCTACAATGAATGCATGAAGGGCGTCATCCCTAACCTCCTTATTTTGGAAAATTGCTGTGTCCGTGTTGTGTGCCATGACTATTTTGTTAGTGACGAGCGTGAGTTTCCTCTCGACTTCGTCATAGTATGCCATAAGGTCGGAATCTCCTTGTCGAACCATTTCTAAATTTTGCCATAGCACTCTTATGGACGTTTTGTCCACGTCTGTGCAATCTAGTATGGCTAGAATTGCATCGAAATTTAGCACTGTGTTGTGGGACGTGAGTAGTGCCCGAGCGGGACCGCAAATTTTCTTTTTAATGATGACAACGGCCTCGTAGTGTGCCTCGCTGCCGTCGTATCTTTTGAACACTTCATAAGCATCTGATGCAGCCAGCCTCCACGAAACGTACTCGTCGTGGCTTCCACTGAACGTCGGCAGGGATTTTACTATGTCCAACTTGACATCGCATCTTACTGCAGGGTCCGGTACTACTCTTTGGTAGACCTCCACCTGCGGCGCTTGCACTGACAGCGCACTAACCTGTGCTCTAACCGCTTATAACTCTGTGGCAAAATGGTTTCTTAAGCGTGCTTCCTGCTCGACAAGAGTGGCGCTGACCGCATTTGCGACAAGCGCTTGGACCATTTCTGCGTTCATTTCTGGTTGATCTATGTCCCTAACTTCGGGGCGAAAACCTACCTCTTCGCTATCGTCGCTATCGTTACTACGAATTTCCTGCTTTACTTCCCTATACTCCCAACTCATTGGCAGTTAAAGGGCGCTGGGTAGATACGAGGTATTTGACGATTGGGGCTCAAGACAAAAGGTTTCGACGGGCCACTTGGTGATATAAAAGGCGAGAGAGAAAAAAAATGGATCGTCACCTAAAACACAAAAATGTCGGATTAATTTGTCTCAAAAACAAAATTAAAATACAGAACGGTGACAACAAGTATAGCTCAATTCGACTGGGTGTATTATTAGCACAGATACACTGGACAACCTTAGTTAAAAATTAAATACAAGCACAGTGGATAGAATTGTAGGAAAATAAATAAAATTGCAGCAAAATCTGAATCAGAAATCGAAAATCGAGTCACTATTTATTTATTGTAAAAAATTCCAAATGCTGGGCATAGGAAATTGTATGCACTGGTATTTGTGTTTGCGTAGACCGTGGCTATTCTCGGCGCTCAGCTACTTGCATATTGTACAACTTCAGGGGTGAAATTCGAATATTAGTAATAATACTACTCCGTTGGGCGACAATTATTTAATTAATTGTGCCGGCTGGCGGTGCCTTCGTGGCAGGGGTAGAGCCGGTTGGTTGGGTATTGGTGACCATCAAGGATGGCAGCCACTGAAGAGTCGGGTGGTCGCTTCGACTTCCTTCCTTCGTCCGAATTTTACGGTGGGAGATACTTATCTCCGTTGTTATGGCCCTTAAGGCACGATAACCAAATTCAATAAGTAGAATAAATGTAACGGCTGAGGCCGGAGTTTTATAATCGAGCCAGTGCTCTCTATTCCAAATCCAAATTAAAACTAAACTTAAGAACTAACAAAAGCTCATGCATAGCCGGCTGCCCACGGCAGACGCTGACCTTCACATTTTGCAGAAGTCATACGATCGCAGTCGGCCAACGAAACGGAGCCACGGCTCGGAACGGTACAATGTGCTGGCTCAGCTTAGGGCCCACAAGGTGGACCCAATTTAGTGTGGACCATGAATGAGAGGAAAGTGTAATAATAATAATAATATAATATTAATAAGGGGAATAAGAATTGGCCTGCTCAGCCTAAGCTGGGAGTTGGTTGTTAACTACTCCCCCCTTAAATTGGCAGCCAATTCGTCGATGGACCTTTGTAGCTGGGATGCCTCTCGTTTGCGCCTGCAGTGTTGTTGGAGCAGGACCAAGCCGCATAGTGCGAGGCTGACGGCGACTCCTGCGACAAAATCCTCGGGGAACCTCCAGCCGACACGTCATCTCTAAGCTCATAGTATGGTAGTGTGTGACAGGGCAGAGCAGGACTTTTTTACAAATACGCTTAAATCTAGGATACTGGACTATAACGTGGATAAGAACATTATTTTGAAAAATCTTAGTCTAGATACATCCATAACGCTAACTATTGGGACCTCCGTAAGCTGTTCGTCGAAAATAGCCTTTAGGTCATTATGATATTATTTTTAGCAAGCGTGATAGTGAACATACAATTTTGGATTTCAGATATTAACATTCTATTTCTGGCTGGTAGTGTTTCGAACAAATGGCCTGAATCAACAAGCCCGTCCTTTTTCTCCCTGAGGATCTTGTTTACTGTGTCTGTGAGTAGATTGATGTGTTTCTGTGACTCTGTGTTAATTATAACCTGTCTATTATTAGCCTCGATAAGCGATGCTTGATTGGTGTTAATTCTATTTATATCCTCCGCGTCGGGTGTAACCGCCACGACCTTAAGGACTGAGCCCAAAAAATCAAGGCTCCTGGCCATTCTATGGTGTATCTTAAGTTCCTCCAGAAGGTTCTGGGCATGTTCAATGTCCACTTCCAGCAGCTTCCTCATGTGGGAATGTGGGAATTCCCACATGAGGAAGCTGCTGGAAGTGGGTTTTTATATAAGGGCGACTGTGGCAGATGAAGTGCCTATCTAATGTTGTCCTTGTGGACCACCCTCTGTTCCCAGATCTGCTTCTACACGCTCTTCTGAATAAAGCGGTGTTAATTTGTTCCCTAATCTTTTGTTGTTGCGTAGGTGCACTCTTTCACCGACTTCGAAGACTCTGTTCTGCCTTGAAGGATTAACCCTGTCTAGATTGGATTGTTGTGCCTTGTCAATCCTGGCTTTAATTGCCAGCTTCATCTCATCGCTGCTGGCGTGGATGACCTCTACCGGCCTAAACTCTGTAACCGAATGTAGCGACCTGTTGTATTCTATAGTAGACCTCAATATTAGTTCCACAGTATCCTCAATTTTTTTATCAATCTTGAGGCATCTGGCAATTTCCGCCAGGGTACTGTGAAATCTTTCTACTTGGCCATTGGAGCTACTGTGTAGCGGTGGCTCATTGACAACATCGATGCTGTATTGGTTTTGCAGCAATGATGTGATTGTCTCAGAGTTAAAGAAGCCCTCATTGTCGCAGTATATGGTCTTGGTGTTAGGGTAAAAATTTGCCAGTTGGAGAATGGGTGCTCGTACATCTATTATTGCCCTAGAAGCTAAGGGCTGTACGACAGCGAATTTGGAAAATTTATCAATGCAAGTTAAGAAGATTTTTTTGTCGGTCGAAAAATGTCGATATGCAACATTTCCCCAACGTATGATGGGATAGTCGTAATTCCTAATTCTTGTTTCTTGGGATGGCGGTCGTATTTGGCTTTATTGCAGACTTTGCAATTTCTTCCCGCAGCACATCGTCGATGGCTCTTTGGAAAATGCTCCCTGCATTTTTTAGGCCGAAGGGTAGTCGGGAGAATTCGTATTTCCCACCATTGACTGGGAACGAGGTCTTCTCTCGGTCCTTTTTAGCCAGGTATATTTGGTGGTACCCTGACTTCAGGTCTATGGTGGTAAAGAATTTGGCTTTCCCCAAGTTCGCTAGAATCATGGGTATGCTTGGCATGGGGTAGCGGTCGGCGATTGTTCGCTCGTTCAGCTTCCTGAAGTCGATTACTAATCGCTTCTTCTTGCTGCCATTGTCATCAGTCCACCCAGGTAGGGCTATAGTATGGGGATCTGGACAGCCTGATTATGCCATTTTGCAGCAGCTCTTTGATTTCATTGTTTACAAAGTCTGCTGCCCCCATAGGATAGGGGTATAACTTGGAGTAGACGGGTTCGTCACTCGTAGTTCGAATAGTAGCGATGACCGATTTGTTGAAGGTGAGCGCCTTGTTAGAGGTCGAAAACACCTTGATTCTTTTCAGAATAATTTTTTTGAAGTCGGCTTTAGCCGAACTTAGCACCACTATGTCATCGATTTTTGTGAAGTTGACATTCTGACAGTCAAAAAATTTGAGCTTCTCAGTGACGTTTGCGTATTTTATTACGCTGTTGCCTAGGTCCAATGCTACTCCTGCTCGCGTTAGCGAATCGAAGCCTATAATAGCATCAAACGTGCTCAATGTATCCAAGAGGAAAAATGGGACGTGTAGTCCAAAAGTGCACATTATACACTTGTTTTTGACATCACTGGAGCCGTGAATAGAGCTCACAGTGAAGGGGGCTTAAACCGGCATTACGTTTCTTAGCTCCTTTACGGGCTTCACGTAATTTTTTGCCGCCCCAGTGTCGATGAGAACTTTTAGTGTTCTGCCAGCCAACTGTCGCTCGACGAACAGCAGTCGGGAACGCTCCCTAAAAAATGTAGGAGGTCGTTAAGCTCGGCTGTGTCGCTATCTTCCTCAATGGTGGCGACCTCAGCCTCAGCTTTGGTGTCATAATCTGTTAGTTCCTGTTGGGCTATATTGTTGATGCGTTGGCGTCTTTGGCCCGATTGACGCTGGGACGAGTTCTTCCTTTTGTAATTGTTGTTACTTTGAGGCTTTCCCCAGTTTGTTCCCTGTCTGAACTTAGCCGTTGAGGGATCTACCTCCATGGGCTGAACCGTATTGTGGTCTAAGGACTCGGGATCTTTGCGCTTCGGCCAGTGATTGTCCTCATGAGGCTTACTTTGGTTCTGCTTAGGAACAAAGTGCGGATTTTTATCTTCACCTCTCCACTGGTTTCCCTGACCGCCTATTGCCCTCATTGAAAGGGTCCTTGTCTTCTATAGATTTCACGTAAGATGCCGCGAACGCACTTCTTTCTATGCTGTTCTCGGCTTCCCGCGTTAACGCTAGTGCAGACGGAAGGTCTTTGGGTTGTGCTGGTAGCACGAGTGACTTGAGTGGTCTCTTAAGCCCTACAATGAATGCATGAAGGGCGTCATCCCTAACCTCCTTATTTTGGAAAATTGCTGTGTCCGTGTTGTGTGCCATGACTATTTTGTTAGTGACGAGCGTGAGTTTCCTCTCGACTTCGTCATAGTATGCCATAAGGTCGGAATCTCCTTGTCGAACCATTTCTAAATTTTGCCATAGCACTCTTATGGACGTTTTGTCCACGTCTGTGCAATCTAGTATGGCTAGAATTGCATCGAAATTTAGCACTGTGTTGTGGGACGTGAGTAGTGCCCGAGCGGGACCGCAAATTTTCTTTTTAATGATGACAACGGCCTCGTAGTGTGCCTCGCTGCCGTCGTATCTTTTGAACACTTCATAAGCATCTGATGCAGCCAGCCTCCACGAAACGTACTCGTCGTGGCTTCCACTGAACGTCGGCAGGGGATTTTACTATGTCCAACTTGACATCGCATCTTACTGCAGGGTCCGGTACTACTCTTTGGTAGACCTCCACCTGCGGCGCTTGCACTGACAGCGCACTAACCTGTGCTCTAACCGCTTATAACTCTGTGGCAAAATGGTTTCTTAAGCGTGCTTCCTGCTCGACAAGAGTGGCGCTGACCGCATTTGCGACAAGCGCTTGGACCATTTCTGCGTTCATTTCTGGTTGATCTATGTCCCTAACTTCGGGGCGAAAACCTACCTCTTCGCTATCGTCGCTATCGTTACTACGAATTTCCTGCTTTACTTCCCTATACTCCCAACTCATTGGCAGTTAAAGGGCGCTGGGTAGATACGAGGTATTTGACGATTGGGGCTCAAGACAAAAGGTTTCGGCGGGCCACTTGGTGATATAAAAGGCGAAGAGAAAAAAAAATGGATCGTCACCTAAAACACAAAAATGTTGAATTAATTTGTCTCAAAACAAAATTAAAATACAGAACGGTGACAACAAGTTTAGCTCAATTCGACTGGGTGTATTATTAGCACAGATACACTGGATAACCTTAGTTAAAAATTAAATAGAAGCACAGTGGAAAAAATTGTAGCAAAATACAAGGAGAAAAACGACTGGCAACCTCTGCATGCGTACAGAGACCAACCTTAACAAAGAAATAAAATATTCCTTTGCATAATTAATTCGTGCAAATGTTGACTGCCTTGGCACCAATGTGAGATATATGTATGTTTTTTTTATTTTTTGGCCACGCACTTAAAAAATCTGAATCAGAAATCGAAAATGGAGTCACTATTTATTTACTGTAAAAAATTCCTAATGCTGGGCACAGGGAATTGTTTGCACTGGTATTTGTGTTTGCGTAGACCTTGGCTATTGTCGGCGCTCAGCTACTTACATACTGTACAACTTCAGGGGTGAAATTCGAATATTAGTAATAATACTACTCCGTTGGGCGACAATTATTTAATTATTCGTGCCGGCTGGCGGTGCCTTCGTGGCAGGGGTAGAGCCGGTTGGTTGGGTGTTGGTGACCACCAAGGATGGCAGCCACTGAAGAGTCGGGTAGTCGCTTCGACTTCCTTCCTTCGTCCGAATTATGTAACTATTAGTGCCGTCTGGCGGTGGCTCGTGGCAGGGGTAGAGCCGGTTGGTTGGGTGTTGGTAGCCATCCAGGATGGCAGCCACCGAGGAGTCGGGTAGTCGCTTCGACTTCCTTCCCTCGTCCGAAGTTTACGGTGAGAGATACTTATCCCAGTTGTTATGGCTCTTAAGGCACGATAACCAAATTCAATAAGTAGAATAAATGTAACGGCTGAGGCCGGAGTTTTATAATCGAGCCAGTGCTCTCTATTCCAAATCCAAATTAAAACTAAACTTAAGAAGTAACAAAAGCTCATGCATAGCCGGCTGCCCGCGGCAGACGCTGACCTTCACATTTTGCAGAAGTCATACGATCGCAGTCAGCCAACGAAACGGAGCCACGGCTCAGAACGGTACAATGTGCTGGCTCAGCTTAGGGCCCACAAGGTGGACCCAATTTAGGGTGGACCATGCATGAGAGGAAAGTGTTATAATAATAATAATATAATATTAATAAGGGGAATAAGAATTGGCTTGCTCAGCCTAAGCTGGGAGTTGGTTGTTAGCTTATATACATATTTGCATGCATGCCATATATTTTCTGCCTCCAATTTCAGGAAATAAATACATGACAAAATTAAACTGAAATAAAATCTGTTTAAAAAAAAAAAACGCCATTTCACTACAAATCCGTGATTGTGTCGCCTAAGTTCTCAACCTAGCCGCCTCAGTAGCCGTGTTGTTTTTTTTTTGGTGCTGTTTTTTTTCCTTTGGGGTGAATTACGAACGGTACTTGTCCATTCTGCGTGCCTTTAGCGCAGCTTCTACTCCGCATCAGGCAACATCCGCCTACAATCTTAACAAACCTCGTCTACTTCTGGGTTGTTTTTTTTGGTTCCTGAAGTTTTGTTTTCACATTCGATTTGTGCCGCACACGATCTTCCTTTCGACATCGGCACCGCTAGTGCCGATCTCACCGTTCTCATCACTTTAGTGTGACCAGCTACAGCTTCGAACGAGGCCCCTATTGCTCAAGTCAGTCGACAAGCGCTGACCAGCGAATTGATTTTTGAGAATGCCCACGGGAGACGACAAAAATCTGCGTCCGATCCCAGCCATCAGTTTGGACAGATCTCAATCCGCATCTCCGCGGACGCCTCTTTTGAAGCCTAAGGCGACCAGGGCCATTCCAAGGGCAAAGAGTGGCGAAAACGTCAATACAATCCCCGATCCTTCACAGAGGCAGACTCGCTCCGTTGTAAAAATGGCTCAAAGTGCGGTCGAAGTGGCGCTGAAAAAGTTCATCGCTACAACAGATCGAATTAGCCAATTTGAGGCCAACATCAATACCCCGGGCGCCCCAGAAACGGAAATAGGCTCCCAACCCATGTGGGAAGTCCATCGAGACCAAATTCGGGCACTCTGGGAGAAGGTGGAGAAGTGCTATGAGAGCTGCTCCGATTTGCTAGCCGTGTCCGACGACAATTCGACCACCTCAGCAGTGCTGGAATCGAAGTACAGCTACTGTTACTCCGTATATTCGTGGTGTATTGCCCAGCTTCGGGAGAAAATTGCCTCCCAATCCACTCAGGCTTCCGTCAATATCCACACGCCCGCGTCTACAGGCTGTCGGTTACCTCCCGTGGATACCGAGGTCTTTGCGGGTGATTATCTTCGGTGGCCCACCTTTAGAGACTTGTTTACGGCCATTTACATCCAAAACTCGCGGCTCACCCCGGTAAAGAAGTTGTTCCACTTGCTGTCCAAAACAAGTGGTGACGCACACGCCATTGTTTCTAAGACTCCGCTTACCCATGAGGGGTTTGTCGCAGCGTGGCAAAGCCTCACAGACCGTTTTGAGAACCGGCGGCTATTGGTCAATAGCCAGCTGAAGATCCTTTTCAACCTCCAGGCTATTCTCCAGAGTCCGGGGTCGCGCTGAGGGAACTGCAAGCCACCTTTCAGAGTTGTCTGACAGCCTTAGAAATGTCCGCCATCAATGTTGAGGCTTGGGATTGTCTCCTGGTCTTTATGATTTCCTCGAAGCTCCCCAAGGTCACACTTTCTATGTGGGAGCAATCCGTACATAATAAGGCCGAAATTCCAACATGGAAGGAATTAGATAACTTCCTGACAGAGCGCCATCGCACTCTGGAGGCCATCAGCAAGGGCTCGACCCGCACAAACTGCCAGAAGCACAAACGGCTCAGAGGATCAGTCGGATGTGCAGGTGTGCTTCGCTTCCGGGTCAGGAGCCGTCCTACTGGGCACGGCCCTTATCAACGTGTGCCATTTGGGGTGCAGTTTCCAGGCACGAGCACTGATAGACTCAGAGTCCAAAGCGACGTTCATAACTGAACGACTGTTCAACCTTGTCAAGCTTCCCTTCAAGACTATTCAAGCCCAAGTGTCGTCCGGTCCTAATCAGACCATTTCCGCGCAGTCTACTAAATTGTGCCATTTCTCCATTCGGTCGCCATCTAGACCCGGGTTGCAATTAGAGACTGCGGCTTACGTTCTTCCGCAGTTGGTAGGAAGTCTGCCAACATATCCGATTCCGCGGGATCGTCTCAAGGGGCTGCCCGACATTCCCCTGGCGGACCCCAACTTCTTTGAAAGCTCCCAAGTCGAAGAGTTAATAGGAGCTGACATTCATGGCCCGCTATGACTCGGTAATCCAGGAATACATCGACTACGGCCACATGACCAAGGTCTCTCCCACGAGCAGTTCCGCTACCTACTACCTCCCACATCATGCGGGTAGTATTCAATGCTTCGAGC
>NW_024572467.1:0-6468 GCF_018153835.1 Drosophila eugracilis
TATTTATATTTAATATTTAATATTTAATATTTAATATTTAATATTTAATATTTAATATTTAATATTTAATATTTAATATTTAATATTTAATATTTAATATTTAATATTTAATATTTAATATTTAATATTTAATATTTAATATTTAATATTTAATATTTAATATTTAATATTTAATATTTTATATTTAATATTTAATATTTAATATTTAATATTTAATATTTAATATTTAATATTTAATATTTAATATTTAATATTTAATATTTAATATTTAATATTTAATATTTAATATTTAATATTTAATATTTAATATTTAATATTTAATATTTAATATTTAATATTTAATATTTAATATTTAATATTTAATATTTAATATTTAATATTTAATATTTAATATTTAATATTTAATATTTAATATTTAATATTTAATATTTAATATTAATATTTAATATTTAATATTTAATATTTAATATTTAATATTTAATATTTAATATTTAATATTTAATATTTAATATTTAATATTTAATATTTAATATTTAATATTTAATATTTAATATTTAATATTTAATATTTAATATTTAATATTTAATATTAATATTTAATATTTAATATTTAATATTTAATATTTAATATTTAATATTTAATATTTAATATTTAATATTTAATATTTAATATTTAATATTTAATATTTAATATTTAATATTTAATATTTAATATTTAATATTTAATATTTAATATTTAATATTTAATATTTAATATTTAATATTTAATATTTAATATTTAATATTTTATATTTAATATTTAATATTTAATATTTAATATTTAATATTTAATATTTAATATTTAATATTTAATATTTAATATTTAATATTTAATATTTAATATTTAATATTTAATATTTAATATTTAATATTTAATATTTAATATTTAATATTTAATATTTAATATTTAATATTTAATATTTAATATTTAATATTTAATATTTAATATTTAATATTTAATATTTAATATTTAATATTTAATATTTAATATTTAATATTTAATATTTAATATTTAATATTTAATATTTAATATTTAATATTTAATATTTAATATTTAATATTTAATATTTAATATTTAATATTTAATATTTAATATTTAATATTTAATATTTAATATTTAATATTTAATATTTAATATTTAATATTAAATATTTAATATTTAATATTTAATATTTAATATTTAATATTTAATATTTAATATTTAATATTTAATATTTAATATTTAATATTTAATATTTAATATTTAATATTTAATATTTAATATTTAATATTTAATATTTAATATTTAATATTTAATATTTAATATTTAATATTTAATATTTAATATTTAATATTTAATATTTAATATTTAATATTTAATATTTAATATTTAATATTTAATATTTAATATTTAATATTTAATATTTAATATTTAATATTTAATATTTAATATTTAATATTTAATATTTAATATTTAATATTTAATATTTAATATTTAATATTTAATATTTAATATTTAATATTTAATATTTAATATTTAATATTTAATATTTAATATTTAATATTTAATATTTAATATTTAATATTTAATATTTAATATTTAATATTTAATATTTAATATTTAATATTTAATATTTAATATTTAATATTTAATATTTAATATTTAATATTTAATATTTAATATTTAATATTTAATATTTAATATTTAATATTTAATATTTAATATTTAATATTTAATATTTAATATTTAATATTTAATATTTAATATTTAATATTTAATATTTAATATTTAATATTTAATATTTAATATTTAATATTTAATATTTAATATTTAATATTTAATATTTAATATTTAATATTTAATATTTAATATTTAATATTTAATATTTAATATTTAATATTTAATATTTAATATTTAATATTTAATATTTAATATTTAATATTTAATATTTAATATTTAATATTTAATATTTAATATTTAATATTTAATATTTAATATTTAATATTTAATATTTAATATTTAATATTTAATATTTAATATTTAATATTTAATATTTAATATTTAATATTTAATATTTAATATTTAATATTTAATATTTAATATTTAATATTTAATATTTAATATTTAATATTTAATATTTAATATTTAATATTTAATATTTAATATTTAATATTTAATATTTAATATTTAATATTTAATATTTAATATTTAATATTTAATATTTAATATTTAATATTTAATATTTAATATTTAATATTTAATATTTAATATTTAATATTTAATATTTAATATTTAATATTTAATATTTAATATTTAATATTTAATATTTAATATTTAATATTTAATATTTAATATTTAATATTTAATATTTAATATTTAATATTTAATATTTAATATTTAATATTTAATATTTAATATTTAATATTTAATATTTAATATTTAATATTTAATATTTAATATTTAATATTTAATATTTAATATTTAATATTTAATATTTAATATTTAATATTTAATATTTAATATTTAATATTTAATATTTAATATTTAATATTTAATATTTAATATTTAATATTTAATATTTAATATTTAATATTTAATATTTAATATTTAATATTTAATATTTAATATTTAATATTTAATATTAATATTTAATATTTAATATTTAATATTTAATATTTAATATTTAATATTTAATATTTAATATTTAATATTTAATATTTAATATTTAATATTTAATATTTAATATTTAATATTTAATATTTAATATTTAATATTTAATATTTAATATTTAATATTTAATATTTAATATTTAATATTTAATATTTATTTAATATTTAATATTTAATATTTAATATTTAATATTTAATATTTAATATTTAATATTTAATATTTAATATTTAATATTTAATATTTAATATTTAATATTTAATATTTAATATTTAATATTTAATATTTAATATTTAATATTTAATATTTAATATTTAATATTTAATATTTAATATTTAATATTTAATATTTAATATTTAATATTTAATATTTAATATTTAATATTTAATATTTAATATTTAATATTTAATATTTAATATTTAATATTTAATATTTAATATTTAATATTTAATATTTAATATTTAATATTTAATATTTAATATTTAATATTTAATATTTAATATTTAATATTTAATATTTAATATTTAATATTTAATATTTAATATTTAATATTTAATATTTAATATTTAATATTTAATATTTAATATTTAATATTTAATATTTAATATTTAATATTTAATATTTAATATTTAATATTTAATATTTAATATTTAATATTTAATATTTAATATTTAATATTTAATATTTAATATTTAATATTTAATATTTAATATTTAATATTTAATATTTAATATTTAATATTTAATATTTAATATTTAATATTTAATATTTAATATTTAATATTTAATATTTAATATTTAATATTTAATATTTAATATTTAATATTTAATATTTAATATTTAATATTTAATATTTAATATTTAATATTTAATATTTAATATTTAATATTTAATATTTAATATTTAATATTTAATATTTAATATTTAATATTTAATATTTAATATTTAATATTTAATATTTAATATTTAATATTTAATATTTAATATTTAATATTTAATATTTAATATTTAATATTTAATATTTAATATTTAATATTTAATATTTAATATTTAATATTTAATATTTAATATTTAATATTTAATATTTAATATTTAATATTTAATATTTAATATTTAATATTTAATATTTAATATTTAATATTTAATATTTAATATTTAATATTTAATATTTAATATTTAATATTTAATATTTAATATTTAATATTTAATATTTAATATTTAATATTTAATATTTAATATTTAATATTTAATATTTAATATTTAATATTTAATATTTAATATTTAATATTTAATATTTAATATTTAATATTTAATATTTAATATTTAATATTTAATATTAATATTTAATATTTAATATTTAATATTTATTTAATATTTAATATTTAATATTTAATATTTAATATTTAATATTTAATATTTAATATTTAATATTTAATATTTAATATTTAATATTTAATATTTAATATTTAATATTTAATATTTAATATTTAATATTTAATATTTAATATTTAATATTTAATATTTAATATTTAATATTTAATATTTAATATTTAATATTTAATATTTAATATTTAATATTTAATATTTAATATTTAATATTTAATATTTAATATTTAATATTTAATATTTAATATTTAATATTTAATATTTAATATTTAATATTTATTTAATATTTAATATTTAATATTTAATATTTAATATTTAATATTTAATATTTAATATTTAATATTTAATATTTAATATTTAATATTTAATATTTAATATTTAATATTTAATATTTAATATTTAATATTTAATATTTAATATTTAATATTTAATATTTAATATTTAATATTTAATATTTAATATTTAATATTTAATATTTAATATTTAATATTTAATATTTAATATTTAATATTTAATATTTATTTAATATTTAATATTTAATATTTAATATTTAATATTTAATATTTAATATTTAATATTTAATATTTAATATTTAATATTTAATATTTAATATTTAATATTTAATATTTAATATTTAATATTTAATATTTAATATTTAATATTTAATATTTAATATTTAATATTTAATATTTAATATTTAATATTTAATATTTAATATTTAATATTTAATATTTAATATTTAATATTTAATATTTAATATTTAATATTTAATATTTAATATTTAATATTTAATATTTAATATTTAATATTTAATATTTAATATTTAATATTTAATATTTAATATTTAATATTTAATATTTAATATTTAATATTTAATATTTAATATTTAATATTTAATATTTAATATTTAATATTTAATATTTAATATTTAATATTTAATATTTAATATTTAATATTTAATATTTAATATTTAATATATTTAATATTTAATATTTAATATTTAATATTTAATATTTAATATTTAATATTTAATATTTAATATTTAATATTTAATATTTAATATTTAATATTTAATATTTAATATTTAATATATTTAATATTTAATATTTAATATTTAATATTTAATATTTAATATTAATATTTAATATTTTTAATATTTAATATTTAATATTTAATATTTAATATTTAATATTTAATATTTAATATTTAATATTTTAATATTTAATATTTAATATTTAATATTTAATATTTAATATTTAATATTTAATATTTAATATTTAATATTTAATATTTAATATTTAATATTTAATATTTAATATTTACTTAATATTTAATATTTAATATTTAATATTTTTTAATATTTAATATTTAATATTTAATATTTAATATTTAATATTTAATATTTAATATTTAATATTTAATATTTAATATTTAATATTTAATATTTAATATTTAATATTTAATATTTAATATTTAATATTTAATATTTAATATTTAATATTTAATATTTAATATTTAATATTTAATATTTAATATTTAATATTTAATATTTAATATTTAATATTTAATATTTAATATTTAATATTTAATATTTAATATTTAATATTTAATATTTAATATTTAATATTTTAATATTTATTTAATATTTAATATTTAATATTTAATATTTAATATATTTAATATTTAATATTTAATATTTAATATTTAATATTTAATATTTAATATTTAATATTTAATATTTAATATTTAATATTTAATATTTAATATTTAATATTTAATATTTAATATTTAATATTTAATATTTAATATTTAATATTTAATATTTAATATTTAATATTTAATATTTAATATTTAATATTTAATATTTAATATTTAATATTTAATATTTAATATTTATATATTTAATATTTAATATTTAATATTTAATATTTAATATTTAATATTTAATATTTAATATTTAATATTTAATATTTAATATTTAATATTTAATATTTAATATTTAATATTTAATATTTAATATTTAATATTTAATATTTAATATTTAATATTTAATATTTAATATTTAATATTTAATATTTAATATTTAATATTTAATATTTAATATTTAATATTTAATATTAAATATTAAATATTTAATATTTAATATTTTAAATATTTAATATTTAATATTTAATATTTAATATTTAATATTTAATATTTAATATTAATATTATTTAATATTTAATATTTTTAATATTTAATATTTAATATTTAATATTTAATATTTAATATTTAATATTTAATATTTAATATTTAATATTTAATATTTAATATTAAAATATTTAATATTTAATATTTAATATTTAATATTTAATATTTAATATTTAATATTTAATATTTAATATTTAATATTTAATAT